>NC_133777.1:63251964-63284669 GCF_003597395.2 Chelonoidis abingdonii
ATATATATATATATATATATATACACACACTGATAATTTTGCATAACTGTAAAAATTGTAATTGATAATAATCTACAAAAGCTTTAAAATAAACATTGATATTAACTTTCAAAATGATCAAGAATCAAATTCTGCCAACTCTAAATATTTGCTAGCAACAATACAATTTTTTGGTCACCAACAGGTGTCACTGTTGGCTGAAATAATCTTTCAAAGACTGCTGGGTTTAGAGGTCATTATAACTATACATCAAGCATAAAACTATGATTAACAAGCTGCTACAGGCCAATTTCTGCTGGCATTGAGATCAATAGGAGCTCGCCTTTTCTTTCAATGGGAGCAGATTTGGCCCCTACGTTTAAACATTGCGAAGGGTGTGACACAAACCTACAAAGCCAGGAACTTCAAAGTGAGGCTGACGCTGCCTTTCGCTCTGGTTATCATGGGGAAAGGGCCTAATAACCTCAGGTAAAGCCAGCATAAGAGATTTCTAATGCCATTCCCTGCCTAGGCGTGAACTGTTTCCTGTTGGAACCTTACATATCAGTTTCACTTTTAAGGTTACAGACTATGTTTGTTTGTGGCACTAAAGAAAAGTAGGGGGGAATATTAGGAGGAGATTTAAAAAGAATGGGGGGAAACATGCAGAGAAGGGAAGGCTCGATCCTGACAGGTGCAGAGTGCTGTCACCTCCCATTGAAGGTACCCAGTAGCTCATGGGTGATGGGTCCTGCTCAGGAGCAGACGCTCAGTACGTGGGCCCATTCAGCAGCATTCATTGTGGCTTTTGCTTGATTCAGGTTTTCAGGAGTAGCTCTCTGTATCTTATTTGTTGGAGGGTTGGAGCAGAGTTAGGGTGCAATCCTACATTTCTTGTGTATCCAATGAGGTCCGCAACCATCATTCCAGTCCCTTGAGTAAATAATGGAGTCTAATGTCACTCAGTTATTTCAAAATTCAGAACTGTAATCAGCCTTTCAGGGCAATGACAATCATCGTGGGCCAGACCGTGCTCCCCTTACTCACACTGCCTAGCTCTTCACTCCACATGGACGTCAGTGGGATTACTGAGGCTGCCAGGTGATATTCAGCAGGGGGAAGGGCAGCACAATCTAGCGCAGGAGTTAATGTTAAAATTATATAATACACAGGTTGAGAAAAGAGTGTCTGTAAATCTGGGTATAGCACTTAGATTATCCACAAATATAAAAGTGAGTTTAAAAACTCATAAAATATATATAGTACATAATCGGGTACTACAGCATCTCCTTAGCCTTATTTACCAAGGTGGAAAACAAATGACTTTCCGTCTTCAATGGACAGTTTTAAAGTGGAATACCCCGACGATGGATTATGAATAGAGCTGGGCAACATTTTTTTCGGTGAATAGTACATTTGTGAAGAATGCAGTTTGGGGGGCACTGAAACTATTTGGGTCAAATTGCAAAGGTCTGATCCTGTAGTAAATGTGGTAAGAACCTGCTGGGGCAGAGCAAAGGTCAGGTAGGATCTGGAGAAGACAAAAGTTAGAGGTAAATAACAGTGATGCAAAGAGGGTGGAGCCTGGAAAAGAGTAGTGTCTCTGTTTGGCCAATGGGATCTTCCAGAGAGGTGGATGTGCACAGAGGGGAAAGAAATCAAGGGTATGGCTACGCTTGCAGCTGTACAGCGCTGGGAGTTAAAGCTGTCTTCATACAGCTGAGTAGGGAAAGCGCTGCAGTCTGTCCACACTGACAGCTACCAGCGAACTGGCGTGGCCACATTTGGACCATTTGCAGTGGCATTGGGAGCAGTGCATTATGGGCAGCTATCCCAGCGTTCAAGTGGCAGTAATGTGCTTTTCAAATGGGGAGGTGGGGTGGAGTGTGACAGGGAGTGTGAAGGGGAGAGAGAGAATTGATTTTTGGAGCCAACACTGTGTTAGCAGCTGCCTTGCAAGTTCCAACCCTCTCCCCAACCCCTCTGTCATTCACTGAATGCAAATAGTCTTCTTTGTTTTTTTCCTCACAGACCAGATAAGCAGCCGCTCCAAAACAGACCGCCCCCTCCACCCGCCGTGCTGCTTCTCTCCTCAAACCCCTTCCTTCCGCAAGCAAACACTAGCAAAGGGAGCTCCTTGCCTCTGCTCGAACAGGAGCTGTGTTTGTTTTTTTTTGATAAGCAGCTTCGGGAGCCCTGAGTTCACAACAAAACAAACAGAGGCATCACAACAAAACAAAGAGTATAATCTTTACTTAAAAGCATTATGGGATGCTTCTGGAGGTCAGTTACAGCATAGTAAGATTAATCACTGTTTACACTGGCACCCCAGCACTGCAGCAGCAGAGCTGTTCTCTTTATTCCTCTCGTTGAGGTGGAGTACATGCAGCGCTGTAGCCAGGGAGATACAGCGCTATATGTGCCTTGCCAGTATGGACGGGGAGTGAGTTACAGTGCTGTAAAGCCACCACCACTGCTGCAACTCTCAAGTGTAGCCAAGGCCCAAAGAGGGAATCAGTTCAGAGCAGCTGAGGACAAAAAGAAAGATAAAGGAGAACAGTCTGGTTGCATCGGGAGGTCAGAGGCTGGGACAAGGCACTGACATACTTGCAGCATGAGGAGAAAAAACCCCAAGCCTAACCTAACAAACAACACTGCTTTCAGCTATCATATAAAGATACTTCCCATCTTTTCTTTCCCAGCTGGGTGTCAGTGTTTAAAACAGCACTTTCAAAGGCAAAGCTTCTTAACATTACAAGGTCTGAATTAAACCAGATGGACAAAATGTATCTGGACCCAGAGCAACTGTCTGTAACACGGTGCTGGAGAGTGATGCAAAGAATCACTGCAAGAAAGTACCACCGTAAAATTTCTTCTTCCTGTTAATGAAAGAAAAGTCAAGGCCAAAACCTTCCAGTCACTCAGGCTAATATGTCTCTCCTGAGAAATTACTAATCTTTATGCAGCTTGACCTTTCTCAGTACAAAAGTTCAGCAAACTACAAAGCTCCACTCTAATTATTAACCCTGAAAGATCAGAGATTACTCAGTGTACACTGCAAATTCAAGCTGAGCGTGACACACAAAGTTCAGATGCAAACCTGTGACCAGATGCTGAGAGAAACTTTCCCAAAGATCCGGGATTTTGGTGCAGCCTGTCTCTGTTACTGCTGTGCTGCCCTCCCCTCCCCACCCCCACCTCAAATCCAGCCATCTCTATACAGAAATAGAAATGCTTCCACTGGTGATGAAACTGTCTCACTCTTCCAACTCTAGTTGCTCTGCAGCTAAAAACCAGCTTCCCTGGCAACCATTTTTATGTGGTATCTATATCCCTGTAAGCACTTCAGATAGAAGGCCTTGCCTGAGCACCCTTTTCTAGCCTTCCAACCATGATTACAGGCCTGACCTAATGTACACGGAATTCACTGGAGAGACCACTGCTGACTTCAATGAACTTTGGCTTAGGCCCCAGTTGTACGTGTGGCATAGAGGTCCCTTTCTGCGTGTAGTCGCTAGCTTTGTTCTAGCTTCTAGGCAGAAATTAAATGGGCTTGGAAGCCAGAGCACTGATGCAGCACAGCTCAATTTGAAACTGTTTTTTAATTTAATGTGTTCCCACTCAGCCACATTGTCAGAAGTGGCCACCAGCTGTGGGTACCTCAGCCTTTGGGCACCCAGTCTGAGCTGCCGAAAGCCTGGTTTGCAGGGTTGCAGCTGAACCAAGCTTCCATTCACTTTGGTTAGGTTCAGCTATTGGCCTCATGAGGCATCACTCCTCTTCACCAAAGACCTCAGCATGATCTTTCTGCAAAAAGAAGGACCAATATTCCGCTTGGTTTCCTACCTTCACAATATCAGCCATATCAAGTTCTCACAGTTAGGCCAGATATAGTAAATGAAACAAGAAGACTCTTTTTTAAACATTGAGACTATTTTTATAAGTACTTAAGTAACAGTAAAAGGAAGAAATTCCTTTTTCATATAGTTCACTGCCTACTAGGTGACCTTGGGCAAATAACAGCATTTAAACAAGACTTTGACAGGCACTGAAATAGATGAACTACACAGACACATCCAAAATCTACAATCAACTCAACTGGTATAGACTCATAGGACTGGAAGGGACCTCAAAAGGGCTTCTAGTCCAATCCCCTACACTCAAGGCAGGACTCAGTATTAGCTAGACCATCCCTGACAGGTCTAGCTATCCTGCTATTAAAATCTCCAATGATGGAGACTCCACAACCTCCCTAACCAATTTATTCCAGTGCTTAACCACCCTGATACTTAAGAAGTTTTTCCTAATGTCCAACATAAACCGCCCATGCTGCAATTTAAGCCCATTGTTTCTTGTCCTATCCCCAGAGGCTAAGAAGAACAATTTTTCTCCTTCCTCCTTGTAACAACCTTTTATGTGCTTGAAAACTGTTATCATGTCCCCCCCTCAGTCTTCTCATCTCCAGACTAACAAACCCAATTTTTTTTTATGGAATGGGCATAACCAGCACCCTTTATGTAAGACAGTTGTAAGAAGCCATTAAGTTCCTTTATGGCACCACGTAGCCGAAATAATAAGAGCTTGCACCCAAAACACAGGCGTGTGTCATGACCAAACAAAGACACAAATGAGGGATGTGTGCACAGTGGGGTTTTGCTGGGGATAGTTTTAGTAGGCAGGGAGAAGAGGGGAGATAGAGAGACTGAAGCAGAGGGAAACATCACAGAGGCAGAGGGAGAGGGAGCAGAAATCCAAGGCCACACCTACAGAAGCTTTGACAATGAGCTAAGAGAGTTTTTGGGCCGCAAGCTGACTAGAAAAAGAACTTGGACCTGTGAGCAAAGACTCTGTCTCTTGCTTGGACTGTGTATATTCTTTGTAAATAAATAGGGTTGCATTAAACGTTCTTGACTCAGTCACCAGTCTGTGCTCCTGACTGAAAAAAACCACACAACCTGAATTTTTGGCTAACTGGTTGAGGTAAAAGGGGTAACAATACTATAGAGAACACCTCTGTACTGGCAGATGAATGGACAAAGTGACCTGAGAGAGCTTTTTCATTTTTAAGTCATATGATCCCCAAGAAATGATACTAATCACTGAACATAGCTCCTGGACAAGGAGTTTGCTCTCTTATAGGCAGGAGGTCTACATCAAAAATGAATTTCCCCCAGGAATTCATTAAAACAATCTGATTAATCAATCAATCAAGATTAGGCCAGATCTTCAGGTAGTGTACATTATCATGGCTTACTAAGTCAATGGAGATGACTACTGAGTCAATGAGAATCTGGTTCTAAAAGCTTTACTTCAGTTTCTAGGGAACAACGTCTCTGCAGAGTTCCCTTCTAAAGGGTCAACTGAAGTGTCAGATTTTTTTAAGCACTTCGAAAGCTGGAGCACGTCGCCCCCTGAAAGGCAGTATTGAAAATTCCATGTGAACATTTTACAAGACATGACCTTGTGCAAAGCAGGTCTGCAAACAATTTTCACATGCGAGAAGGAATAATGCAAAGGGTATAATTAATGCACTGTTTCTCCCAGTGACAGAATTCTGAGACAAATCCCTTAAGCCTAAGTAGTATGAATCACTGGACTGAATTAAAGGTTTCAGAAAGCTCTGAAGGTGTGCCGCATAGTGAACACATTGCTTCTCCCTTGATGGGATTTAATCTTAATGCAACTCATTAGCCCTAATGGTGGAAGTCCTGAACCTACTGGTGCCACAGGATTAATTTAAATCTAAATTCCCTCAGGTCTAGAATCATGAAACTAGAGCTGGAGGTGGCTTAGTGAAGCATGCACATTAACTCCATCTCACCTGAAATGCCATTTTGCTCTCCTGCTAGGAAACCAGACTAATAGTCTCAGGTTAGGCTTTATTGGCCAACACACTGGGTAAAATCCAAGCCCCACTGAAGCTGATGGCCAAATGCCTATTGTTTGCAGTGCGGCCAGGATTTCACTCCAGGAGCCTAATCCTGCTGTTTACACAGAGACCTCTCATAGAAATCAATGACAGCTCTAGGCCAGGAGGACTTGAGAGTGAAAATGAGCCTGCAGGGAAAATCTTAGGAACAGTCAAGTTCAGGAGAAAGTTCAGGCTGGGGGTTTTTGGTTTGTTTGTTTTTGCTGTTATTTAAATTAACAATAAAGGCAAACTCCAGCAAGAGAGTAAGTTTGGACAAAATGCAGTGGGTGGGTGGGTGCGTTGTTAGAAGAGGTTGGGAAAGCCACCTGTTTACAGGAGCATAACTTCAACAGGTCAGCATCAAGGTGCACAATGTGGAAAACAAGATACAATGCAGCTCCTAAATTTCACAATGAAGAGCCTTCTGGCTTGACACGATCTGACTGTGTCCCTCCTTAACAGGCAACCTGGACATAGCCATCCTAGATCAAAGTCCTTGGAGCACCTGGCCAATCTAAGACTCTGAAAGCAAGGTCTCTCTCTTTTTCCCTTCCGGGGGGGAGGGAAAAGGGCAAAACAGGATAATTGTGTTTGCTTCTGTTTTACTGTGCCCCATGGTAACATAAAGTCCAGCAGGTATGTTCAGTCCAATTCTTTGTTAATTATGCTTACTCTCATTCGATGTTTTAGGTCTGAATAAATAATATAAAACACAAAACAAGGAATAATTTGAACAGAAAATTAACTCCTGGGAATATCCAGCAGAACTGAAAGATTAATTGATTGGAGTATCTCATGGTCACGGGTGCAAAGTGAACTAGGGTCTACGCTCCTTTACACTAGTGTAAATCCAAAGCTTATTGGGTTCGATTGCCCTCTGCCTTTCATCGTCATTTACACCAGTGCAAAGTGGATGTAAATGCTACCATTCCCACATGGTAGTGCTTTACACCCACTTTGCACTAGTGTAAACAAGTACACAAGGTGTAGAGCAACTGAGCGTCAGGCCCATTGACATCAGTGGTGTTACTCCAGATTTGCACTGGTGTGGCTAAGATCACAATCTGGCCAATTAATATTTACAGAATCTATTGTACATTTGTTATGTTCCGTCTGGTCTTATGTACCTAAAGGGTAAGACAATAAACTGGCTATGTGTACAGTAACCAGATTTAGTGCTCTGTCCCTCACTTACCTTAATATCATGCTAATGGGAAAAACAGGGGTAGATGGTTGTGCTGCACTGTTTTTGGCTACTGTGTCTTTTAAATCAATGATAAATTGTGATTCCTTGTTAGGTCACTAGGTGGTATATGACTGAGTTATGGGGGAAATTGCAACAAAGCTATAGGCCTTTTGCTCAACCCGGCTGTTTGGCTGTTCACAAGAGCTGAAGCATTAGTCACCACGACCATGAAATAAACCATGAAATGATCTGTGGGTGCATGATCAAGCTCAAACGTTTTAGCTGCAAATATTAAGGGGGATTTGCACCTGAGCTGGTTTCCAGTCTCCCTATCTGTGGGCACAAGTCTGAGTAGCAATAGCTCTATCTGGTGCCTGCAACTGGCTAGTGACAGGCAGATTTGCTCCAATGGTTTCATTATGAGGATAAATTCTGTGGGCACAACTTGTGTCTGCTCCAGGGAGACCACCTTTCTGGCCACGTGGATGAATATTTCTGTCCTGGTTTTTGTATGCAGGTGATTGCACCTGCAAATCAGCCACACACCCCTTTGGCTTCCTCTCATACAGGGATGTGAATTCCAAACCAGGGCCAGCTTGCCTGTCAGTGCTTAGCACAATGGGGCCATGATCTTGGCTGGCCCTAGGCACTACCATAAGAAACACAATTAATTAATTAATTAATTATCCTACACATGGAAATGGTCAGCACCTGTAATCGGTGCAAAAACGTTGATTGCAATTAAACACTATTTTCAGGAAAATTTCATCCAGTTTATTCCTGCTGATAAATGTTTCTTAAATGCTGAACATTCCGCATTTTGGAGGAAGGGGGTGTAAATTCTCCTTTAAGAGGGGAGGGGGGCTCTGGTTAGGGTATTATACATTGGAAATGTAGTGACTGCATTGCAGTGAAGGAATGTAAGAAGGAGGGTTAGTTCATTTCCAGCGATCTCCATTTTGCCAGCCCGCTCTCCTGGACACTGCAAAAGGTAAGTCAGACCATTTGCTATTTTAGTCCTGAGCCTTTCCAGCGTGGAGACGGTTCCTCAAGACAAATTGGGTAGAATGGTCTGGTAACGCAGCTGGGCACGTGTATAACTAGAGAGCTGCGGCATTGCACGTGCTGCTGCAGTGCATGTAGTGAAGACACTCTATGCTGACGAGAGAGTTCTCCCATTAGCAAAATAAAACTGTCTCAGCAAGTGGCAGAAGCTATATCAGTGGGAGAAGCGCTCCCACCGATATAGTGCTGTGCATACAAGCGCTTATGTCACTGTAACTTATGTCACTGTAGGAGTAGTTTATTCCCACCCCTGAGCAACATAAGTTACGCCGACACAGGCTGTAGTGTAGACCAGTGGTTCTTAAAGCTGGTCCGCCACTTGTTCAGGGAAAGCCCCTGGCGGGCCGGGCCGGTTTGTTTACCTGCCATGATCCACAGGGTTCGCCCGATCGCGTCCACTGGCTGCGGTTCGCCTGCCTCCAGGCCATGGCTCGGGAAGCAGCGCCAGGCCGAGGATGTGCTGGCTGCCCTTTCTGCAGCCCCCATTGGCCTGGAGCAGCGAACCGCGGCCAGTGGGAGCCATGATCGGCCGGACTTGCAGACGCGGCAAGTAAACAAACCATCTCGGCCCGCTGGGGGCTTTTCTGAACAAGCATCAGCCCTAGTTTGAATACCACTGGTGTAGACATAGCTTCGTCTTTACGCTGAGATCAACTTGGTACAATGCCATGTAATATTTTTACATTTGAACATAGTGTTCTTTGTACTGTGTGCTCTGCAGAGTTCAGGCACAAGCCCCTACCAAAGTGCATGTGTTACTTTATTAACTGAGCATGCATCAGCTGCATGTGCCTTACAGACACTTATGGGGATTGGCCGTTGCTAAGGCGTAGCAACAGGGTGCTCTCCAACATAAACGCGTGTGGGAGCCCCAGAAAGCACTAGCTGTTGTAATACCATATTATTCTATGTGAATATTGTGTTGGCTTTAAAACTTGAGGAACAACCTTCCTGAGAGACTCTGAAACCTCTGCGTTCACCTGCATGACATGTGCTGGCAGATGCCCCTAACGTGCCATCAACCGCTACAGCAGTTTCTCCTTGAATCTGACTCAGCTGCCATTCTATTCGGTGAGAGCTGGGAAGGTTGGTTAATTACAAAAATAAGCCACTAAGGAAACAGAAAAAATGATCATGTGATTTATGCATTAGCTAACATAGCACAGACTGAGACTTTTACCATTCTAAATTCACAGAGTGAATAGTCAAGTGTTCAAGCTAAACATTTGCTTTTCCAAGCTATCTGTGCTAGCTAAGCTCCACCACACCCTTGAATATCTGCGGAAAGTGAACACCAAAGGGTGCTGCTGGAAACGCAGCTGAATAGAAATTCACTTTGTAATTCAAATGAATATTTGCAGAATATTTTCCTGCACCATTCACTCAGCTCTGTACAGCACGTTTGTTATTTCACCTATAGCACAGCACATGAAATGTTTGGGGTACATTGTGTGAAGGACAATATAGACATAAACTGCATTTCATTACTTAATAAGCTCAAACCCTGTTGAAACAGACACAGGCAGGGCTCTGAGAAATTTTCCTCTTCTAAAATTATTCAACTTTGTCTTACCAAGCACTGACACATATCCAGGATTGCAGACTGCATGTTGCCACATTTCCAGAGAGAATTATTGCTGCTTGTTATTGCAAGAGAAACATGCAACTCAGTCCTCTTGCAAAGAGTTTATCACTAAACGGGTCACCTCCTTCTGCAGCTCTCTTATATTCCGCAGAGCTGTGTGTCTCTGGAACCTTGTTGTCAGTCTTTCCCAGGCACTAAATTTGACTTTCACAGTACAGCGAGAACACATTGTTACAAAGTAGTGTGCATTCCAAATCATATATTGAAGATCTCAAAGCACCCTTTAATTTTGTGCATGCAAACTACATTTGCATCCAAATATGCACACACAAAGTGGGAGTCCACATACCTGTTTTGTGCTTGCAGATGCTACATGGGTTTAGGCGCCATTTTGCAAATACAAACACACGTATGTGCAATGTTGCTGACACAAAAATTGAAGTCCACAGCAGGAAATTTTGTTCTAGTAGGAAACAATGAAAAGGTTGGAACAAGTTCTAGGTAACATACAGGTTTATTTATTTGTGATGATCAGGTTGCACAACACCCTTGAGAGAAAGGAGGAAAGAGAGATCTGAAAGGGAAAGAGCTATTTGAAAATTTTTGATTTCTACATTTAAAATGAACGTAGCACAAAGTCTTCTAAGAGATAGTAAACCGCTGTGACAAGTATCACTGCCCATTACTAAGAATTTGGAGAGCTGCGGCAGCTTCCCTTGTCAAATTTGTCTCAGCAGTATCTATAATTGCCAATGATGCCACGTAATTTGTATCATGGGATGGAATGTGAGCTGACAGGATTCAATACTGTATGTGTGATTCATCAGTAGTGCCTGGTCGCCACCTGGAAGGAAGTAATGCTTATGTTTGACCTAATCACCCAAAGATAGCCTGAACTCTGCCATTACTCCTTTCTGACACATCTTTAATATTATTGTGCAAAGACAACGGCCTGTTTCCAAATTCACTGAAGTCAGTGGAGCTACAGCAATGTAAAACTGATGTAAGAGAGAAGAGAATTAAGCTGTCTAAAGCTTTCATGGCATGCATGAGTATAGCTCCTATTAACATTAATCAGAATTACAGGGGCACATGTTAAGGGCGAATCGACCCTTCTAATGGAACCACTGGAAGACTGGTTGTCATTATTGATGATGCTCTGACTGTAAAGTGTCCAAAATGTTTTGCTGATTTAGTGCCTGCTCTTGAGAAGTGCAAAGCACTCTCGATTCCTACCAGGTTTTGGGTGCCCAGCACTTCCCCGGAGACAACCAGCACATTGCAGGATTGAAGCAGTATGAGTTTCTTGCAATGGCACCTTTGCTGCTTAAATGCCAAATGGGAGGTTGCCATTTAAAGAAACACATGCAATATTGAGATGCATTACAGAAAATGACGACGTAACCATGTAAGCCATGGAATTGTGTCAAGCTACAAATATATGGGGAAAATAGACAAAGGATGAACTATTGGCCCTGGATGAAAATTCTCCCCTGCATCCAAGAACTGTTCTCTTGGGTAACCCTCCTGAAGACAACGCTACTTCTTTTCACAGAATTTCTGTATATATTTTTGTCTTGTGCACTTTTCTGTATCCAGCAAGATCCCTATGCTATGTGAATGGATTTCAGAAATTTCACATTGTGACATCAGTGAAGAACTGGATTGCAGCCTGAGAACTAATCAGATTTCTAAAGGATTTGGAATCCTTAGTTAGATGCTGTGTTTTGAAGAGACTAGTGCCTTATATTTCCCTTATATTTCCTCTGGGCACGATCGTGCAATTGTAACCCACACACCTTCCAGGTGTGGTGTTTTGTCCAATCTAGAAACACTGAGACCACTTAGAGAGAGAGATAAACTGAGTCTGCTCTACAGCTGTAGCTACAAGTCAGTGGGCTTTCAGCTCATATAGGAGTGGCTCATGCACTAAGCTCCAGAGATCCCAAGTTCAATCCTGCCTGCTGACATCTGGGGTCTGTTGCTGTTAAACAACTACTTCTACATATACATAATTTTACTTTAGGGTATAAAAATCACACACATATGTGCAAGCATTTGTAGGATAAGAGCCCATGTTTGTAAAACTGAGGCTTTCCTAGCTATAGCAAGAATCCCTGTGATTCTCCTAGTACCCACTCATTTCAAAAACAAAAAGAAGTGGATTGCTTTGGTCTTGTGCTTAAATTGCACAGACATATTTCTGAGTTTCTCCTCTCTTCTTCTCTAGCCCTATTAGAGCATGTATAATTAAGCAAAAGGGACACTGAGGACCATGGTGTTGTCATGATTAATATCCTGAAAAAAGAGGCATGGGGCTTTTGATTTTGTGGGGAGAGATCCATAAACAAACCATTTACTTCAATAAAACACAGCTCTAATTTGACTACAGGAAGTGCCTGTGGTTTTAAAAAAGAAATATAAAATGATATTCAGCTGATCAGCCACTTCAAATTCCAAGCAATGGCTATATCAACAGAGAGTGTGGGCTAGTGGTTAGAGTAGGGAACCCACTGTTAGGCATTTGGAGAGGCTGAATTAGGTAAGGCTTGTAAACTACTTAATAGCGAGTAATAATATGGTGCATCTTCCATATGAGGCGTTCAAAACCCTTCATCACAAACAACTGATTATGTCTCTAACATCCCCGCAATTTACGTAAACATTATTATCCCCATTTGGAAATTGAGGCACAGTGAAGACAAGTGACTTGTCCGAGATAGGTACAAGTCAGTGTCAGAGCTGGCCTGGAATCCTGGTCTCCTGATGCTGAGTTCTTTGTTCTAACCATAAAACCAGACTGGCTCCTTATGATAGATGTGCCCCACTTCTGATTCAGACTCATTTCTTACACGAATACTGACCGTTTGCAGGCAGTGCTATTTGAGCAAATACTCAATTAGCAAACTGAGCTGAAGGTTGAGTACAGACACTGAAATGGCTCACCCCATGCGGCTGTAAAATCGTAGCTACACTGACACTCTGTTGAACCTGCAAACTTATCACAGGTCATTACTCTCCAGTGTGCACAAGGATGCTCTAGAACATAATCTCCACGGATGGCAGAAATGTCTTCCTGGTTCCTGACCTCCCTTTCCCACAGTCCCACTCCTTGCTGCTACTCCTCCTCAGTGCCAGACAACGCCGCCCACAACCTCCGCTGCTTCTTTCAATCCCTCCCTGGTGCAAAACTCCCCACCCATTCGCTCCCAGCATCCCTCCACTTCTCCTTCCCTATGCTAAAGTTCTCCCAATCCCTACCACTCATCTTTATGTTCCTACTCAGTATTAGTCAAGTACTGCAGTAAAATATCCAGTATACACCCAAAAAAAATGGCCTTGCCACCTCCCTAGCTGAGATTCTTGGATGAAAGGAACTACAGGAAGAGGGTAAATTCTTATAAGTATTTGCAGCTTGGCGCCACCAGCAAATATGTCCATGCCCTCACCTTGTAAAATCAGGGGGCTGCTTGTTTTATCAGCACTAAGCTCATTCCGGGTATAGTTACACCGTCTAATCTCACTACATCTAAGGCGGAAACCTCACACCTCTCACGCCATCCTACCACAAGTGCAGCAATGTTAAATGCCATCACTCCTGGAAGCAGACATGCCAAGCACATACAATTACTGTGAGGACCAAGCCACCAAAAGCAGTAGACATGCAGCTGTACTGAGAGGGACATGAACAGCACAGTGAAACATTGGGGGCATGTGCCACTCTTTCCCTCCATTGTTTGGATCTATGCACCAGAGGGCCTGCTAGCATCACTGCCCTGAGGGGAGCACTGCATGAGCTAGTACTGACAGCGTTAGGGTGGGCAATTTTATGGCAAGCGATCCTCCCTATGGCCTCGAACCCTGGTACTCCAAGGAGCAGTGTCACTTGTCCCCTGCACTATACCACATAGAAAGGGATAATAGCACCATGTAATGGATACTTCTGCGCATCTGGGTCCCCGTCCCTCACACACGCAGAGAGCACAAGCCAGGCCAAAGAGACGATTTTGTTTTCTCTAGTCTGTTAACCTACTTTAGAGGCTGACTCTGCAGTGCCATTAATCTACTTGCAGCCTGCAGTTCATTAACATGGCAACTGTGCTCCCAAGTCCCTGAGCTCCTTCCACTCAGCTTGCAAAGACTGAGATTTTAATATAGATTTATAATATCTTAGGTACTCAGCCCAACAGTGCTGCCTTTTTTGGCTGAAGTAACACTCGTTCAGACCCAGTGCCTCACAGCCTGCCAAGCATTTCAGCTTTCAAAACCAGACATGCAAACTCTGAGCTAGAATAGCCTTCAGCTGTTTTAACCTTCCATGCTACTGGTATACAGGGCATCAGCTAACCACGTAGCTAATCTAAAATGTGCATGTGAATCCAGTGACTTTTCTACTGCCTATGATGAAAAGAAGAGCTGTATAGCACTTGGCTAGAGCTGGACACAGGACACACCAGAGCAAGGCAAGCTTCCTCACAGCTTTGGCCAGGCCTTACCTCTCATTCTTTTCTGTTCCAGTTTCATGGTCCCCTAAGCAATCATGCCAACTGTGTGGGAGGGCAAAACAAACCAATCTGCAATACCTATTGGCCTGAGACTAGTAGCCAAGGTGCAATCCAGATTTGAAATCAGGAGCTAAGGTGAACAGCTGTTTCATGAATTCACAGGGCCACTTCACCCTTAGGCAGTATAAATAGGGAAATAAACCAAAACAAGCTAATGGCCAGGTAACGCCCTAAAATTTCCTCCGAAAAACTTGTAGGGCTAGTTGTGTGTAGATAGGGTTTTACTTACAAAGTGATGTGTGTTACAATATGTCACTAAATGAAAGGCTCAATGCCCCAAACTGATAAATGCAAGTGAACATGTAAAAGAATGAATTAGAAATGCAATGGCCCTGATCCTCAGGGCAGCAGGGATCAGCTGTATGTGCGAGCTGGTAACAGTCCCCAAGGGGCTCTGTTGCCAGATGAGGACTGCTGGAGCAACAACAGTGCTCTGGCCACACTCCTCCCTGGCACCCCCACATCAGAGGGACTAGTTCTGTGCCAGCTAAATGTTCCTCCATCTCAGCTGCCCAATTAGGCCATAGGCCCAGAATCTGGCCCTATATGTCTATTTTTTATGGTTTTGTTTCTATTTCACAGGAGTATTTTAATAGGTAAGTACGCATGTAAATATTCATGTAAATGCCTTGTCCAGCATTGCTCTACATGGTTAGGTAGCAACACAGGGGTGAAATATTCAACATCGATAGGCACCCAGGAGTTATATGCAGTGTTTTTAGACACAGTTACATAACCGGGACCAAATCCTGCTTGCTATAGTTAGACAAAGCTCTCTTTGACCATGCCTGGTAAGTAAGGGAGTAAGAAAAGCAGGATTCAGCCCCAGTTACAGAAGTGCAGTATACAGATATCCATTCATCATAGCAAACAATATCTTGCTGGCTATTGTTTAGTATAGATTTTGCCTGAGGATGTTGTTGTTTGTCGTTGTTTTGCTGTAAGCAGCCTGGTGCAAGCTATGATCATAGAACCATAGAATATCAGGGTTGGAAGGGACCTCAGGAAGTCATCTAGTCTAACCCCCTACTCAAAGCAGGACCAATCCCCTGCAGGATCTGTTTAGGTATCCCAAGATTTTGTTTAGCCACATTGTAATAGCCAGGTTTTCTCTTGAGGCAATACATTTCCTTGAACAGCTGTTATTGATATTCTGAATAACTCTCTTTGTGGGTTTTTAATCAAATGTTGAGTGAGAGGTTTTCTACAAGCCTTCATATATGTATGTGGGTGGTGAATTACATGCCCATATCCTCTTCAGCACAGGATGAGGCTCTACAGGATCATTTCATTGATGATAACTGGACGGTAGAAACAGCATGTGATTACTTTTCATCAGAATTTTCTCCATGCTGGGGAGGAGGCAGAGTCTGTAATGTACTTCTGTACCAACTATGGACTGGTAACATAGCTTGCACTCATCGTAAGATTCCTTAACTCTCTGCCAACTACAGATGACGTTAGCGTAAATACAATATTTTACACTGTTCAGCCACTAGGTGGAGCTGTGTATAAAATAATTTAACAGTCCATTACATCTTCCCCTTTAAGTTATACATTTCTACCCTTTACTATATTTACATTATCACACTGTCTTTGAGGTTCAGTACATATCAGTCTGCTAAGTATCTCTGAATCTTACTGGCTTTCTCATTACGTGACCTGAACCCATAACAGCTTGGTCATCTGGCTGTCAATCAGTTGCAACAACTGGCTCTGATTGGCTTGAAATCCTTGAGTCGGCTTCTTCTTGTTCTGTATCTGCCATCTGTCGAGTTTGCTCTGTTGATTGTGCTTTCTGAGGAACAAACTGTAAATGTAGACAATTTCTGTGGAACTCTTCATTGTTGGTCTATATCACATATGATCTGGGTGTTGATTTTTTTTTCTTTATGACAGCTGGAGTTGTCCATTCTTTTTTTCCGTCCAATTTGACATGAACAAAGTCACCAGGTTCTAGATCTGACATCTCACAGCTAATTGAGCAACGTCTGTTGTAAAAGTGTTCATAAGCTCTTTTAGCCTTTTTATCTGATTTGGCTACTTTCTTCATGTCTGACCACTGTGGAAACAGCTTCTTTTCCAAAGCTGGAACAGTAGTTCTGAATTGTCTTCCCATCATAGCTGTACTGGACAATATCCAAAGGCCACTACTGGTGTTGATCTGAAACTCAGAAGAGCAAGGAATGGATCTCCCTTTTGTAGATTTTCTTGTCCGTCCGTACAGTTCTCTGAGTGTCTCTATTTGCTTGTGCGTAATGTGGGCTGCTCATAATATGATCAAAATCATATTTATTCAAAATGACTTAATTCTGCTGCAGTGAATTGTGGTCCGTTGTCTATCATTCATTTTGGAATACTGAAGTGAGCAAAAATGCACTTTAGTTTCTCAATAACACTGCGCCATGTTATGTCTTTCAAGTATATTATTTCTATATACCTGGAAAAATAGTCCATAATGCCCAGGTAATGATTTCCTCTGAATTTGCATACATCTGCAGCTAGTCTCTTCCAAAGTATGTCTGCTAGAGGGGTTGTTAGCAAAAGTTCTTTTGTTGTGTTGGTCTGTTAGTTCTGCTATGTTCACATGCAGATACTATGTTCTCTATGTCCTGGCTGATGCCTGGCCACTGTTCTGAGTGGTTGGCCTATTCATGGCATTTAGTTAATCCTTGGTGTCCTTCATGAATGAGGTTTAGGATTTCTCCTCTCATTTCATTTGAATTACAATGTAATTATCTTTAATCATGAGTCCACTTGACTTGTTTAATTGTACATGCACCACAAAGCAGTAGTCTCTTGTCACTTCCTTAGTATTCTCTAGGTACCTGGGCCAGTCACCCTTAATGTAACTTAGAACTTCTTGAAGGTACGTGTCTGTCAAGGCTGTTTATTATAGCTGGAGTAAGTCTCTTTTCTGACACTGGTCTGTATGTGTCTACAGCATTCACGAATGCCTTTATGTCATCTTCGAACTCACAGATAGTTAAATATGATGCTGGGCTCCATTTTTCCCAGGAACAGCAACTGGGTTAAATTGCATTAACCTGAACAACAGATGCTGGCTTCTCAGCAGTGCTTAATCCACGTCTTTTCCACTGATGAGGGTTACAAGGAGTTTATGGCCTATTATCACTGTAAATGAATCTAGTTCATGTTGTATAGGTGATGCCTAATATCCAGCAATAAGCTAAATTGTACATTGGTGACAATCTAATCCTTTACAAATAAAAACTGGGCACATAAATAAAATACAACCGTGAAAAGAGAAGCATATTGAATTTGAAGGGCTAATTTTCAGTGATGGCTTCTTTTTATGGGAGGTCAGGGGGAATAACTGTCCTTGCAGATTTGCTTCTCTCATGAATTGTAGGTGTGAATATTAGGAATTAGACATCTAGCATATGTGATTATGATATTTTGTGGGTGAAAAAACAGCCACCATCAAATTAGAGGTTAGGCTGACGTCCTGCTAAATACCAGGCCCTAAAAATCACCAGAACCTTCAAACTATTTTTATAAACAATTGCTAGGGCCCTACCAAATTCACAGTCATGAAAAATGTGTCACAGACCATGAAATCTGGTCTTTCGTGTATTTTTACCCTACACTATAAAAATTTCATGGGGGTAGGGTGACCAGATGTCCTGAGTTTTTAGGGACAGTCCTGATATTCAGGGCTTTTTCTTATATAGGCGGCTATTACCCCTCCACCCCCGTCCCGATTTTTCACATTTGCTATCTGGTCACCCTACATGGAGGAGACCTCAAACTGGGGGCCCCAAGCCTAAAGGAAGTTGCTGGGAAGGTGACAAGGTTATTGTAGGGGGGTTGTGATATTGCCACCCTTACTTCTGTGGTGCCTTCAGAGCTGGGTGGCTAGAGCTGCGCTGGTGCTGGCAGTGGCACTGCCTTCAGAGCTGGGCTTCCAGCCAGCAGCTGCCGCTTTCCAGCTGCCCAACTCTGAAGGCAGCACGGCCGCCAGCAGCAGCTCAGAAGTAAGAGTGGCAATACCGCAACCTCCCTACAATAACCTTGCAATGCCTCACCTTCTAAAAAAAGCACCCTTTTGGGCCAGGACCCCCACCATTACAATACCATGAAATTTCAGAGTTAAATATCTGAAATCATGAAATATTTACTATTTTTACAACGCTTTGACTATGAAATTGACCAAAATGAACGTGAATTTGGTAGGGCCCTAACAATGGTATATCCAGGAATTAGGGCTGTCAATTAACTGCCGTTAACGCCTGCGATTAACGCACAGCACAATTAACATGCTAACTTTTTTAAAACGTGTTAATTGCAGACCGTCTGGGCAGAGGGCAGCATGAACTGCTCCGAAAAACCTGTCTAGTCAGGCGCAGTAACACGAGCCACCACCAGAGGGCAGGAAAAGAAGAGGCTACAGAAAGTAAAGCTGACGCCGCCCGCCCACCCCACACCACTACAGTGACAAGACAGCAAGTATGAAAAATAGAGACAGAGTGTGGGGGGTAATAGGCGCCTATATATGAAAAATGCCCAAATATCAGGACTGTCGGGACATCTGGTCACCCTAACACACACACCCTGTCCTGCCTGCATCTGGGGCTTGGGTTGCCCCCCACCAAGCTCCACAATGCCCAGGGGCTGGGGCTGATCCCCCCTTCCCGAACCCTGTGCCATCTGCAGCTGGGGCTCCCCTCCCCCCAAGCCCCATGCTGCCTGAAATTGGGGCTGACCCCACCCACCCCCAAGCCCCATGTCACATGGGGATGACCCCTCCCCACCCCTGAGCCTCCTTCTGCCTGCAGCGCAGGCTTCCCCCCGCCCCCGCGCCATGCCACCCACGGCTGGGACTGACCCCCATCCTGAACTCAGGGGCTGACCCCTACCCCGGAGCCCCATGCTGCCCTCACCTGGGGCTGATGCCTCCTCTCCAACTCTGCTTTGTCCACGTCTGGGGCTGTCATAAGTAGATAGGTAAGGTAAGGGTTAAGTTTCTTTTACCTGGAAAGGGTAACCAAACACCTGACCAGAGGACCAATCAGAGAACTGGATTGTTTAAAGTCAGGGGCAGGCCATTTGGTATACTCGGGGTCCTTTTTTGTTTTCTCGGCTGTGAGTAAACAAGGTTTTCTCTCTAACTCCTTCTTATCTCAAATATTATACAAAATAGTCTGTGAGTACAAAGGAACCCAAAGCAATTCGGCTGTGAGGAGCTTTGGGTTGTATTTACAAATGTGGATGGCTGGGTCTTTGTTGTTCCTCGGCTGTGAGGAACAAAGCTACCTTACTGATTTCCAATCTTCTCTCATCATTCTACTAAGGGGCAGTGAGTACAAACCGAGAACAAAGTAAAATCGGCTATGATATGCTTTGCTTTGTACTTACTGTGTGTGATTGCTGGTCTATTTAAATTGGCTATTTTTTAAATCAGACTGGGGTATTCAGATTTTCTTAAGTAGGAGCCTGTATAAATGTTTATGCAGTTATTAGTCTGTATTGTCTCTTTTTCTCATATAAAAGCTTTCTTTTTCAAACTTGTGGAAGTTTCTTTTTCGTAAGGCAGAGAAAGTGAAACCTCTGTATCAGGTACCTGTCTCCCTCACGGGAAGGCAGGCACGGGGAAAGGCAAAGCCAAGCTGTTGGTATTTTGCATCTCAATTGTCCTGAGGGCAGAGAACGCTTATCTTTGGGAAGCAGAGAAAACCGGTTTCTGATACTTGCAGGCTAGACAAGAGCAAGCCTGGGAAGGAGAGGGAAGGGGTTTTCTCCCCTGCTGTTAGCATCCAAGGGTTGGGAATCTGGGTGTCCCACCAAGGGAGGGTTGGGGACACCAAGAGAGGAAAGGGGGGATCAGGCCCTAGCCATTCCTGATCTGGTGGCAGCCTATCAGATCTAAGCTGGAGAGTAAGCTTAGAGAACTTCATGCTAGTACTTCATATTTGAACTCTAATGTTCAAATTGAGGATTAATACTATGACAGGGGCTCAGTCCCTCCCACCCCAGTCCTGTGCTGCCCACAGCTGAGGTTGATCTCCCCGCCCCCTCTTCTGCATCTCCCCTGGCTGAGGCTGATTCCCCCCTGCCCATATCAGCTCTGCACTGCCCAGGGGTCAGCTCTGAAGCCAGTTCTGCCTGCCAGCAGCAAATTTCTCCACTTTCCTGCTGGTGGCCACTGCTGTCTTGAGTTGATCCCCAGGCAGTAGCCACCTCTCTCTGCTCTGCCTTGCTGCCGGGACAAATGCCCAGGTTTGGTGAAGAAGTAGGGCCGGCTGGGGCTGAGCTGAAAAAGGGGACTGCCCTGGCCAAAATGAGACGTATCGTCACTCTAGTCAGCCGGGGCCCTACTGTTCCCGGCCAGCCCCTCACTCCCAGGACCAACCCCTCCAGAGTCGTGCCCCATTGCCCCTAGCCGGCCGCTCACTATAGGGGTACCCCATAGACAACATGGGCCTGGTGCCTCCCTGCACCAGCCTATCCACCCCTGCAGTATGATGAGACCCTGAGGTAAAATCTACCCTCCCTTGCAAACAGGGGCTCACTTAGCTGAAGGCGCCCAAGGAGAGACTGGCGAGCCCAGTACTAGAAACCACCCTTCCAGAAGCAGCAGCAAGACACCTCCCTCACCCTCCTCCTGCACCAGTTACTGCATGCTCCTCCCAGTGTCCTCCCAGGCCCGCCTCCTGCACAAGTCATTGCTTACTTCCCCCCTCCCCTATCAGTCCCCCAACACTGAATGCTTGTTTGTCCGAGTGATTGGCTGAATGAGAAGTAGGATTGAGTGAACTTGTAGGCTCTAAAGTTTTACATTGTTTTATTGTTAAGTGCAGTTATTCTTTTCTACATAATTCTAATTTGTAAGTTCAACTTTCATGACAAAGAGATTGCACTACAGTACTTCAGTGAGGTGAATTGAAGTTTCTTTTTTACAGTGCAAATGTTTGTAATAAAAAGTGAGCGCTGTACTCTTTGTATTCTGTGTTGTAATTGAAATCAATATATTTGAAAATGTAGAAAACATCCAAAAATATTTAAATAAATGGTATTCTATTATTGTTTAACAGCACGATTAATCACAATTAATTTTTTTAATCGCTTGACAGCCCTACCAGAAATCATTTCACATACCTCAGAAATGCAGCAGCTACCTCTGGAATGGACCTCAGCAGCTCTTTAACAGGGCCTGGTGCTACTACAAAACAGTCTTAGGCCACGTCTATACGACGCGCCATTTCGGCGCGTTAAAATCGAAAGCTCGGAGTTCGATATATCGCGTCTCGTCTAGACGGGGATATATCAATCCCAGAGTGCACTTACATCGATTCCGGAACTCCACCAAAACAAACGGAGTTCCGGATTCGACATGGCGAGCCGCGCACATCGATTCGGCGCGGTGAAGATGGGTGAGTAACTCAATTTTAGATATTCGATTTCAGCTACGCTATTCTCGTAGCTGAAATTGCGTATCTAAAATCGAATTTCACGCGTCGTGTAGATGGGGCCTTAGCCAGGAAGTGAGGAAGAATACAATTGACACTGCAAGGAGAAATGACATTAGAAAGAAAGAAAGATCTTACCTGAAAGGAGCACTTGAAATCTGCTGTTCTCCATGTCTCTGTCTACAGTACTTGCAGTCTTGATACACCGCACCACGCTCACAATACAGCTGCTTCCTTCTTCCTGGTTTCATAATGAAGGAGTTTAGAAAGAGATCATTTAAAATACGTAATTATTAGTGCAGAAGTTTTCCATTGGCTCCAGTGTTTGAAAGGCACTGTGACTTTCATTGCAATTTTCCTATACTTAAGGATTAGTGGTGAAAGCCCAAGACTGATTGGCACTAGCAATGCTACAGCCTTTTAACACTGATGATAAGCGGCTGCTGCCCATAGATCTGGGAAGTGCTGTGGCCTAGCATCATACTGGTACATTTCATCATTACTTTTTGCAAGAAAAAGCTTCTTGTTGTAAGATCAGAATCACTAGAAAACCTCATAAGGTGTGTAAGCTGACATGTCTGTGAGTGCTGATCAAGCTTTTCAGCTCTGTCCCCTCTGCCAGGCTACTACATGTTACACGTAATGAACCAGAACACCCTAGCCAAGGCAGAAGTTTAGCTCATGGCACATAGGATGGCAAGAATCTTGCACCTAGCAGATGTTTTAAGCTGTAGCAGGCTTGACTAATATACAGGAGAAGGGTCACCTCTTTTTTTAATGCCTGGACTTGGAGCCAAATTCTGGTTGCATTGACATCAATGGGAATTCTGCCATAGACTTAGACTGGACCATAATTTGGCCTTTGTAGCTCTGGACTAGCTACTCCAAGGCCTGGCTATACACAGGTGTGTACCGATATAGCTAGTTTGGTTGGGGTGTGATTTTTTTTTTTTTTAACCAGTATAGTTATATCAGTACAAGCCCTTGCATGGACTCAGTTATACTTGTATAAAGGTGCTTCATACCAGTATAGCTTATTCCCTGCATCATATGGGAATGAGTTATACCAGGACAAGCACATTTGCACTGGTATGACGGTGCCCACACTGGGTGGAGGAGGGAGAGGTTGTGCATACAACTTTGTGAGGACACACATTCTAGCACAATTGCTAAAAATTTGACCTCTTGATTCTAAGGGCTTGAATGCTGATGTGGGAACTTCCTATCTCAGCTTTCATTGCCTTTGGGAGACTGCTTGTTCTGAGTGTGTGACTGTATCACTAGGAAATAGAGAAGCTGGTTTATACAGCCCCTTATAAAGAAAGCATAGCGTTCGTTCTATGTATAGCCAGAGAACATTAAGCCTATTTGTCTGTGCTAAATGACTTAGATGCAGTTGCATAATAGAATACTAAACTCACTGTTCTAAGTCTAGAAGTCAGCAGATTGCACCCTCAGACCTTTGTAATAACCTAGCAAAGGATTCGTGTATATTTCAGAAGGTTAAACTCATTAGTTTCAACACCAGATGTCTCAGGCTATGCTCTCTGCCACATTGTCCCAGGCTATATTGTGGCAGCAGCAGCTGAGAATATGAAGATACCAGTTACCACGGTATCAGAAATGAGAGTCTCATGGGCACAATTGTGGTAAATGACTTTGAGGAAATGTGAGGTGATGACACCAGTCTGTCTTTGTGCTCTAAGCACAGTCAGCGGCAAAAGGTGATGAAGGATAAAGTAAGAAGTAGACAGGCCCAGTCAAATTTGGGGATCTGAGTTTGTTAAGGGGTGAGATTAGAAATTGCTGCTGTTCTGTTGCCCATTTAAAAACAACAAAGCACTCTGGGCCAATTCACCACAGCCAGCATGTAACAATGGCAATACTCTGGGCCTGGTGTTCCTCTGCCTTGCACCTTGCATAGTCACGTATACCAGCATAAAGTTAAACACCTGCTTAAGTGCTTTGCTGGCTCCAGGGCTAAATGACTACACAAGGCAGTGCAATATGAAGCATATGGGACCAAAGGAAGTTGTAAGCATGATCTTATTACTGCCAAGGCACTTCTGAGGTAGGCAGGATCCCCATTTTAAATAGAGGCACTGCTGCGGATAGGTGAAATGAAAGGTCTCTCAGTGAGTCAGTGAACAGCCAGGGCTGAAGGCAGGAGCAGCTGTGTGACATAGTGAAAAAAAGTTTAATAAACACCGGAGTCAAATTGTCCAGAACTTTGTTGTGCCCATTTTTATATTGCTGAAAAGTTGTGGTTTTGAGAAATGTCATGAAAAGATGTTAATTTGGCTTGAAAACCATATGAAATTGTGAAGTCTCATGTCTCACAGTGCACAGGAGGTGTGCACCAACACCTTGATATCAGCCAGGGCCCATTGCTATATTGGCTCCATCCCAGCAGGAACGAATAAGGGTGAGCCAGTGCTGGTAAGTTGTGTGTAAAGCATGCACTTGCCCCTTTGTGGATCTGTTTCGTATCAGCAACGGTTTTACAAGGAGAAAATGTATTGTGTGACTCTTTCACAGGCTGACTTTTTAAGGGGGAAAAATAATATCAAAGAAAAGAGTTTGCTTATAAACGGCTGTACGGTCTCCCCAGCTCTTTGGTGCAGGTCTAAAGAGCAGTGAGATAAGTTATGCCTTTTTTGATCCAGGTCTTTCCACAGCATTCTAGAGAGCATTTTTCATTAGACATGGATGAATGGTTCATTTCCATGCAAACAGACTTTTATTAAAAATTGGATTTGGAACACAGCCTAAAGCCAAAAAGGCAAAGGTCACCTTTGGCAACCAGTGTTTAAAGGTCATAAATAAAATTTGGTTTTGGCATGTTCACCTTTTGTGACTGGCAAAAGCCATTTAGATTATGTGTCTTCCACGAGGCCTATATTAAAAGGAAAGTAACATTATCCAGAGAAATGACAGGCCCTACAGGACACAATGTGAGCTGCTGACAGTTCTGGCTATCACAATAAAAAGCATATTATTGAATCACTAAAAGAAAATCTTCTAGATAGGACTAGAGAAGCATTTATTTATGAGAGAATTGTAATTGCTCACAGAGGTAAATCTTATTGCTTCATTGCAAAAATATACTTTGAATTAAATATGTATTCTTGGGGTATGTCTACACTTAAAATATGCTACAACAGCGCAGGGCCAGTAGCACTTCAGACACTACCTACGGTGATGAAAGGGGGTCTCCAACCTCTCCCTCCTCTGCATAGGTAATCTACCTCTCTGAAATGTGGTAGAATTCTTCTGTTGACCTAGTGCTGTCTACAGTGGGGGTTAGGCTGGCTTAACTACCCCCCTCACAGCTGTGGATTTTTCACACCCGTGAGAGACATAGTTCAAGTTAATTTTCTAGTGTAGGCCAGGCCTTGTATCAGATATGTATTAGACATGTATATGTAACTTAAAATGTTTAGCTATCAGAAGCTCTCAGGAAGAATAAATGTTTGTTATGATGTACTGTGTAACTGTCATGCAAGTACTTGCCAAAAATGTTTTATAAACATGACAGCTGTAGCTTGGCAACCATTGTTTAATGCACAGCAGTGAATCTCTTACAGGTAGTTGTCAATGGACTTAATAACATCTACCACTATGGCTCTTGAATGAATATGTAAGCAAGAAAACAGGCCTTGAGACTTTACTCAAGGGGAAATTTGACAGAGCTGGACGTCAAAGAGATAGCAATCACAGAAAAAGAGGTACATTTAATGCTTTGAACACACTTTGGAAAGACATGATTATTGAATGCTTAAAAACAAATGTTTATTTTGTTACCAGATGCTAACATGTTCAAAACTCCTTTCTGTCAGTGAAACCTGGTTACATTTAGTGAAAGCGCTAATCACTTGTGGAAAGGTTTGCATCGCATTTCATACAGAACCTGAAAAATTCTGCTTTGAATCGCAGGAAGATTTTCAAAGCAGAGAGAAGAAGAAAGCCTATATGTTTGTATGTCTTTATATGCTGTATACACAACCAAGTGTATTGGCAGAATGTAGGATTCTAGTTTTTAGCTTTCTAATGAGTCGATACAATAGCACTATTTATTTAAGAGGCAAGGTTTCTACCAAATTAAACCAAAGTGACTGGGTTTTCAGCATTCAGACACTCATCCTGGAGGATCAATTGTACAAACAATACAAATTATGGGCCAAATTCCATTCTCCTTACTCACACAGAGCCTGATTCTCCCACCATTTCTTATTCTGAGGAGTAGCTTTCTCCATGAATAGCCCCACTGATTTCAGGGTAAGATACTGCTCAGGGGGAGAGCTGGCTCACAGTTTGCCCCTTGATGCTGCTGGGAGTACTCACATGAATAAGGTATATTTCTTGTGTACAGTAGAGCATCAACTAGCACTCAAGGTGGCAGCCAACAAGTGCAAAGCCTGCTGCATGGGTGTGCGGGGAAAATTTGGCCAAAGACACAGGAATAAACCCCTACTTGTAAGAAAATTGCCACAGAACGTTGACTATCCATGCAGGTCTAATAGGGCCTCAGTTTGCAAAGCCTCACCTGAAAAACATGCAAACTTATCTCCTTTATCCTGGGAGAATGGGCAAAGGGGGGAGTTGCCTCTGCCAGGATTTTGTACTTTAAATATTTCAAATCTGATTGATGCCAAGACCATTAAGCTACCTCCTCTGGCTAAATCACACAAGGCCATGCCATGCCTCCCACAGAAAAAAATTGCAGGGAGGGATTCTAGGTCAAGGCAAAGAAAATTTTGTGATATTTCCCTCCATATTCTGCCCACTCAGGACTTGGTTGAGACTGTTCATCTGCAGGCCAATTGTGAGGGCAATTCCTGACATGGCTACCTGCCAACTGGACAGCATGGTCAGAGAATGCAGAATGCACCGCAGCACACAGAAGGAGCAACATGTGTATCAGGAAAAATTAAACAGCCTTTTCTTGCAGACAGAGAGGAGGAACAGCTGAGGAGCAGCAACACTCCTCCTGGAGAGGAGTGCGCTGCTGGGCTGTGCATAGGTAATCTTCCTAGAGCAGCAGCAAGCCTGGCTGGCACCACCTGCTGCTGTGACAGCAGAGAGTCAGCAAGTGACAAGTCATCTGGCAGGAGACGTCATCACAGCAGCAGCACAGTGAAGGGAGCATGAGAGGAATCCTGAGTACCAGCAACAAGGGAGGGGGAGAGAGGGCAAAGAAAAGGGCTCGGGGGAGGAGAAAAATGGGGCCCAGAGATCAGTGTGGGAGAGAAACAGGGGTGGGGGACTGGAGAGGGTGAGAGAAGAGGGAAGGAAAACAAGATAGACAGGGGCAGGTGGCTGCATGGTAGAATCCCTGACAAGATGCAAAGGCACGTACCATAATTCATGCAGTAAGAGAAGTAACTGGTTCTCTCCCTGTCCCTTCCTATCTGCTCCAGCCTGGGGACATTGTACTACACAGACAAGTGTCAAACACCAGCTGTGTGGAGTTGAGGAAGATTTGCCAATGGAAAAGAGTGAAACAGGAAGGGAAAAAAAGCCTCTGTCTCGACTTTGAATATTCTGGGGAAAATATATATAAAAAATACTAAAGAAAATGGTTTTCTTTTCTTTACTCAATAATGCTCTCTGGGCTGGACATTTCCTGTTAGTTAATGAACCAAGCCAGCCATTAGCTGCCAGGAAATGCCCAACCCAGTGGTCCTTACTGCTTCATTAAATCATTAAATGGAAACATTACCTTAAAAAGTAAAAAGTTGCCAACCATCCATTGTTCTCTTTACAGTACTAACTGTCAAATGCTACTGCAGTAACCAATAGGAAATCAGGACTTCAGATTCCATGTTCCACTGGATTTATAATTACTATTAAAATTGATTAATTTAGTGAACTATTTATTTCTACTCTAGAGCCCCCTTCTCCCCTCAGGACACCTATTCTTGCAACAGCATCACATTCCAACAGAAAAAATCTTATGTCTTTAGATAATGATACAAATACACCTTCAAATAATATATAAATATATATAAATAAAAACTTGCAATAATCTTCAATCACTACCATTGTCCTAGGGAAGACACTGATAGATGCTGCTCTTATTTTTATGGTCAGAGATTTCTTAAATGATGAGCACATTAGACGAGTATCAATATATGATTACATAAGAGAAAAAGCACTTTATATAAGACCATTCTGCCTTCAAATTATTTATACTTAGAATAACGATTCATACTGAGAACATAAGAAAACATGTTATGTAAGATCCCTTTAAAATCCTTTGGTTTTAAGTCGGTTTAAAAAAACAGTACATTTGAACAATGTTCTAGAAGCAAATCCTTAATATATTCTCACTGTCTGGTTGCATAAGCCTTTTGACTCCATCCAAAAATACAGGAATGAGAAAAGAATGCTTAGCTACAGGGCAATTCTAAACTGACTTGATGTTACTTTCATGTTCTGAGCTTTTCATTTGTAATGCTCTGGCTGCTTGGCCAACATACCAGAGATTGCCAGGCAGTATTGAGGTATGAACTTCTTAAAGTATGTAATATTAAAACAGTTGGAAATGCTACTGAGATTGCTCAGATAAACTTAGTTATAGACCAAAATCTATTGTACATTTGGAAACCTTCTGCCCAAAACAGGCATTATTTACCAGTCAAAGGACAAAGAAAGGAGCTGATTAACCTCTTCATATATTTAACACATCAATTTTTCTGGCAAATAACTTTCCCCCCAAGCCCTCGAGAAGCCCTATGAATAAGCAAAAGAAGGTGAAAAGTGAAATAAAATTATGTAATTCCACCAAGTCAGTTGCGCTACTTTGGATTTACATCAGAGGAATTCGGGCTCTGGCCTGTATTGCAATTCTGTAACATAGTTAGAAAAAGATTCACTTCCAGCCACACTAAAAAACAACAGTTTTATGACATGGCTAAGACTATCCTGTGTTGTGTCACACTATCCTATCATGGTAAAATCTGTGATTACATGGATCCATCGCCTACATTATGCTTTGATATCAACATTTCTCAGGGAAACTATCCTTGTCCACCCCAGTCAGAGAAACTTTGGTGGCAGCTGTTAGCAACAAGGGGTTCTTAAACACCACTGTTGCAAGCATATCTCCAACCACAACGTGTCAGGGTTCATTCTGTATTATTTCCATTATGACAGGGCATAAGAGCTGCATTTAATGACTTGGACCACATCGTACCAGGCTTTGTACAAACAGAACAAAAAGATGGCCCTTGCCCCAAGAAGCTGACAATGAGAAAGGGGCGGGTTGGTTCAGTATGTGCTTTCTAATGTCCATAACTAAGATAGTGGAAACAAAACTTTAATAAAATCAGATTCAGTGATTTTTTTTTCACCTCTCTTATTATTAAGACCCAAATTAGACCCTGAGTTCCTTTATAGTTCTCCAGCTTGTAACTAAAAGCAAGGTAATAAATCACTTCAATTATGTAACCATTGACCAAAGAAAAGAAACAGACCAGCAGTTGTCTACAGCAAAGTGCTGGACAGAGGTCTAGTAATGGCACAAAGAAAATAGTGAGCAATCTTGGTAAACACCACTATGAAAGTACTCATTCACTTGGGTTCTGGCACGGTCACAGGAAGGTGTCAGTTTCAAGAAGGATAGGTGCCTGCAGTCTGCTCTGCTCAAATGTCAGTATCCACTGGGACTTGATTTATTAAACTTTCTCTTCCTCTTTCTCAGACACACAGTGAGAATGCCAATATTTTCTCTCTTTTTTCTTTGCTGCTTCAGCATGCTCCCTGCCCTCTGTCTAGCAGCTAAGTGCAGAAACAGAGACAAAGCTTAAAAGGCACATTTCCTCTCTCTGAATGGGTCACTGGGCATTTGGTTATAGCAGAGGCAGCAGGTTGCCTAACTCACTTAAACAGTACATTCCAGACAAAACTCTCTCAAAGTTACCATGCTCCGGATGGTACTGTAAGGTGTCTGGGATGATAAATAGTGTTCCAGCTGGATACATGCATGGACTCTGACACAGTAGCACCAATACATTGTAACAATTCTCACTCCTGAGCCTTGAACATAACTGGCTAAACAAGAAAGCACTGTTATATTGATCATAGAACTGGACAGGACTTCAAGAGGTCATCTAGTCCAGTCCTCTGAACTCAAGGCAGAACTAAGTATTACCTAGACTATTCCTGACAGGTGTTTGTCTAACCTGCTATTAAAATCTCCAATGATAGAGATTCCACAACTTCCCTAAGCAATTTATTCCAGTGCTTAACCACCCTGACAGTTAAGAAGTTTTTCCTAATGTCCAACCTAAACCACACTTGCTGCAATTTAAGCTCATTGCTTCTTGTCCTATCCTCAGAGTTTAAGAACAATTTTTCTCCCTCCTCCTTGTAACAACCTTTTATGTGCTTGAAAACTGCTATGTTCCCTATCAGTCTTCTCTTCTCCAAACTAAACAAACCCAATTTTTTCAATCTTCTCTCATATGTCATTTTTTCTAGACCTTTAATCATTTTTGTTGCTCTTCTCTCCACTTCTTCAATTTGTCTATGTCCTTCCTGAAATGTGGCACTCAGAACTGGACACAATACTCCAGTTGAGACCTAATCAGCGCAGAGTAGAACGGAATAATTTCTTGTGTCTTGCTTACAACACTCCTGCTAATACATCCCACAATGATATTTACTTTTTTTGCAACAATTTTACACTGTTGACTTGTATTTAGTCTGTGATCCACTATGACTCCCAGATCCTAATCCTTAAGAAAACATGCTAGTTTCCAGGAGAGAAATACCTGGAATCTAGTTATCTCCACTAGAGAGATGGGGGTGCAAATGTATGTAATTATTGGGGCTGCCCAGTACACCACACCTCTAGTGTGTCAGTAGCACCACAACTCAGAGCCAAGCACTGTAGGTGCTTCAGCAGTTAGACCTTGTCGGCACAGGCCCTAGTATGTCTCAATAATCACTCAGATATATGGCTAATGTGAAAGGGTATTTTACTAGCACTAGCAAGAAGGAGAAGGTTGCGAATACGGAGGTTTAAACAGTTATAGTACAAACATGAGTGACAGGAGTAAGCGTCTAGACTCCTGGGGCAGTCCAACTGAGAGTCAGCGCTCTTCAGGCCTGGTGCCTGGGCTGCCCTCTCCAGTCCAGCCTCTCTTCCAAGTACACCTCTACCCCGCTATAACACAACCCGATATAACACAGGTTTGCGTATAGCATGATAGCAGCAGGGCTCCAGCAGTGCTTTAAAGGGTCAGGGACTCTGGCTGCTGTGAGGAGCCCAGAGCCCTTTAAATCACCACTGGAGCCCTGCCGCTGCTATCCTGGGGCGCGGCAGCAGGGCTCCACTGGCGATTTAAGGGGCTTGGGGCTTTCCAAGGTCGGAGCCCGGAGCTCTTTAAATTACCGCTGGAGCCCTGCCGCTGCTACCCCGATATAACAGCGTTTCACCTATAACGCGGTAGGGATTTTTGGCTCCCCACGCCTGCGTTATATTGGGGAAGAGGTGTACATGAACATTTGTGGATTTCCAAGACGGGTTCTATTATTGTCTCTCATTGGAGCCCCTCAGCACTGGCTCCCTGCCCAGCCACTGTTGCTCCCCCTAAGTCCCACACAGCTGTAATGTCTGGCACTCAGCCTGTTCCACATGTGTCTCTGTCCACAGTTCCTAGGGCTTCTCTCCAGCTCCCTGCTTGCCATGTGGCTCCTGTTTCACCCTCTCTGCAGCTCCTGTCTCGCCATGCAGCCACCACACCACGAAGCCTAGCAACATCCTGCGCAGGAGGACTTTCCCTCTAACCTGGCAAGGGAAAGAGATGTGCAGTGGGAGGGAGCTGATGGGTGTTGTAGTCCCCTGCTAAACAGATCCATCTACAAGTAAATTGGTGACAGGTTCTTGCAGCAGAAAGGTGAGTGAATTAGAACTCTTGCCTCTGCTTCCCTGCAGCTGGAAACATTCACTGACATCCAGCCAGCTTTCCCCACCCAGCCAGCTTCCTGGCTGCCAGCCCACTACCTGGAAATCAATGGAGGTTAAGTGGACTGCCTTAGAATACACGTCTGTGGTTATCAGGAAGTGATCCACCTAGGAGGCAAAGTGATGCTGTGTCCTGGTGGCAGAGGAAGGAAATCAGTCTAGTCTCATCTTTCTACTGCAGTGGCGTTTTGTTGGCTTTTATGACTTTTCACATACACCAGAATCCTGATCTTACAGAAAATTGGCCAGTGCTTTAACTGAAAGAATTATGTATAATACGAAGTATGTGGAACAAAGTTTGTGTTGTATCATTTCAAGCTGGTATAAAATTCTTAAAAACCAAAGCTAAAATTCTAAGGCAGACAGAGGTGAAGGGAAAATGGCACAGATGCAGATAAAGAGCAGGAGGAGGAGGGGAAGAAATAGGTTTTCAGCAGAACTTTGGGAGTATGCTGGGACAATTAGTGTTGGCAGAGCATAACCAGGGCCAAAAAACACTGGCAGGGTGGAGTGGAGCAGGCAGACAGCCAGTGTTAGCAGAAAATGTTCACACAGCTATTAGGTATAAAAAAAAAAAAAAGGAGGGAGAGCACTGATGGAAGTCATACAGGTCTAGGACAGTGCAACAGACTTGCATTTTCCCTTAGCACAGGAATCATTGCACAACAGGAGTCACTATCTGCCCCCAAAATACTTTGCATACACAAGCTTTCAAGGTCCTTGAATATCAGCTTCTCATGGGGATTTGCTCTCCACTGTTCTGATAGCGTCTCTTGACAGATCGCTAACATGGATCAGTGTTCTCGTCATATTCCCTGTCAGTACCTGGCCCAAGCAAGGGAAGCTACTGAACCAATCAGAGGACCAAATTTGGTGATGAATCCTGGTAAGGTGCCATCTGAAGCATGTTGTGCACATGCTAAGAAACTAGCAGTGGGGTGACCATTAGCACTGATGTAGGGATCTTGAGCCAATTGCTGATTATACTAAACTCAGGCCTGGTCTTCACTA
>NC_133777.1:63288404-63434471 GCF_003597395.2 Chelonoidis abingdonii
CCCAGAATCACCCGCCACACTGTTTTTGCATTGGGATCTCAACCCGGAATTCCAATGGGCGGGGGAGACTGAGGGAACTATGGGATAGCTACGGAACGGCTACCCACAGTGCACCGCTCCAGAAATAGACGCTAGCCTTGGACCATGGACGCACACTATCGAATTAACGTGCCTAGTGTGGATGCGCACACTCGACTTTATAATATCAGTTTTAAGAAACCGATTTTTAGCTAATTCGATATTATCCCGTAGTGTAGACGTGGCCTCACCTCCTTGCTGTTACACAGTTAGTATCCTTGCTGCTTACTACATCCTACCCTGTCATCTGCAAGCTCAAACAGCTGTCCTTAGTACAAGCCTTCCAGAGCCGTAATTGGCATTTCCCCACAAGATCAAAACACTAAATCAGATGATCTGACATTTTTATTTTTAATTCTCGTCCCCAAGCCACACTTCACAATTATTTTTACTTTGTGAACCTACCCTGCAGAACCATCGTTGTTGTAGCGCCTAGTCATGGGCCAGAAGCTCATTGTGTGAGGCTCTGTACAAACACAGAACAAGACAGTCTCTGCCGCAACGTACTTACAATATAAGTGTAAGACAAGAAACAACAGACATATACTGACAGATAGATGGGGTACTCTTGAGAAGACTGCAAAGGGGTCTAAAGTGCACCTTGTCCTGTGACTGTGACATCTTGTCTAATGGTATCAGTGCCAATTCACTTCTAACTATTATGATGGTGCTCACTTATCAGCAAACAAGCTTTTGGATGGACTCCACCAATTACAGCATGGCTTTCTGAAGATCTCACGCTATGCTCTAAGAGAGAATCATCTCTAATTTAGTGCTCCTGGCTCATCTTATGCACAACCCATGGAGCAGCAATAACCAGATATGCCAAACCTGTGGGGGGGGAAGGCAGAAATTGGGCTTGTTTTTGGCTTAATTGGCTTTTGAGTTGCTTGTTGGCTAGTTATTGGCTTCTAACGTGTTGCTTGTTTGGCTTGTAGCTTGTTGCTTCTTTTCTTTGATTGGCCCCCAGCAAGCAGGAGCAAGGACGGGGGCAAGGGGCAAGCAGGGGAGAGAGTTAGGGGTGCACAGCAGGCCCACCACAGTCCCAGACTACACACCGGGGGGGAATCTAGTCACATAGAATGCTGGAGTTCTTAGGGATTGGCTTGTTTTGGCCTTGTTTTGAAATGGGATTAGCTTGATTTTTGCCTGTGGTGAAAGTCAGGGTTCTTATTTACCGCATGAAGTTTGGCAACCATGGTAATAACCCTTGTAGAAGACACCAGTCTCCTTCCTCAGTCCCCTTCCTCATACTCCTTGTGGTCTCCTGAATCAAGTACTGGAGATACTCCAGGCACATTAGGTCTTTCTGCTCATTCCCCTGCACTCTACTTTTAATTAAACTCGTAATTTCAATCCTCTTTGCTGCTACTCTCTAATCAAATGACCTGGCTCATTAGATGCTATTAAGTGACCAAAGCCTCTCACCTGGGAAGTTTTTAGGGACCAGGGGCATACATAAGCTATAGATGACCTTGTTGTGGATGCCCCATGACTTGCTCTGTGTTGGTCAAGTCACTGAGGCCCAAAATTCCAAAAGTAGCCTCTGATTTTTGGGTGCTCCACTTGAAATATCTTGGTTTCAATTTTGGAAGTATTGAGCACTCGCAACTCAAGCTGGAGTCAAAGGAAGCTGCTGGTCTCAACAACTCTGAAAATCGAGCCCAAGGTCACGTAAGCTGAGCACCAGAACTTGAGGCATCCAGAATCAAATGAAAATTTGAGCTTTAATCTTTCTCTGCTTCAGCTTACCCAGTTGTAAAATGGGGATAAATCCTCACCAGGGTGTGGTGAGAATCAATTAACATTCAAAAAGACACATACACACGTGCACGCACACACACAGAGCGAGAGAGAGAGAGCGCACGCACTAGCTGAAAACAGCATCCATAAAACCTTGCAAATGCTTTGTCAAGAAGCTTTCACTGGAATGAGAAATTTCAGCATCATCCATTACAAATGACGTTCAAGAACTGTGCTAGGAGTCACGTGCTGCTGGCGCGTGACTGAAGATGGGTTTGTTAGGCTTTCATGTGGTTACACAACTGTGTGGAAATCTTCATTCTGGAGAAGACAAACACGGATAATATAAATCAGCTCCAGTTATGAGCATTGAGCTGTCCAGATTTCTTGCATCTGATTTTCTGTGGACTCATTTTTTTCAAATGACAAATGGGGAACTGTGTGAATGTTTTAATTTGCCCTCCAGCTGTCATTCTTGCTTGATGTTCCCTGTTTTTAGACAGGTCACCGCTGCCAATGTGCCGAGAAGGTTATGTGTGCTATTGTATGATGTTTTCCAAGGCACTAATGCCACACATGGCACAGCCCACACGTGTGTGCTTTCAGAGTTAATCCATTTCCAGCCATTAGCCAGCCAAGCTGACCTTGGGCTCATAGTTTTGTGGCCCCAGTCAGGAGGGTTTCCTGGCTCAGTGCCACTCTTTGTCATGCCCTAATGCACAAGTCCCCATCACTTCACATCCTGGATCAAATAGCTTCAGAGCATTCTTGTCATACTTCACTGAGCCAGACCATTGTAAATTGGATCAGAGTGGTGCCAGAAGATATTTCTGGAGCCAAATATTTTTAATTAACTTTACTTTTAACTATTTTATTACTTTTATTGGGAATGCACATGTCCCCTCCCCACATGTTCAGCAGGCTCATGCAGCTTTGGTTTCACGAGTGCTTGAAGCCAGTTCTGACTAAGATGACATAATATTTAGCATCTACAGATGACTCAACCCTAAAAGGCACCGGTATTTGCAAAGTAACTGGGGCTGCTTCAATATGTCAGCAGCGCACAGGGGCGTTTGACCTAGTTCCATCTTTACTGAACCTTTCTCTGATGTGAGCGTGTGCAAGTTCCATCACAAACCCCTTTCAAATCAGGAGAGGCCAAGGTCACACCTGTTACATATGGTCACACTGGAAGTGCACACTTCTCTGACATACTAGGTGTGAGATGTTCTGTCCTTGCCTTCCACTGATTTGAATGGCTGTTCATCTATTAAAACTGGTGCCAGGACTCATTGGCAGTCCCACAATAAACTTGCCTTCCCTGCCAGCTGATGTGCCTTCTGAGCCTGATTTTCTGTGGTGCTCAGCACCCACAGTTCCTAATGAATTCAATGGAAGCTGCAGGTGAAAGGCTTAAACTGCCTGATCTCACGGAGAGGTAAAGTTGCTGACACTAGCTAACCATTTTATCTTTAGATAGAGCAACACTGTAGCATATTTTAATAGTACATTGTATTCCTCACTTGTCATAAAAATGAAGTGATCTAGTCACTGTCTGTAAAGTACCTTGACTGTTTTTTCCGACTTGGAGCACAGTGTTGTCATACTATGTTAACATGGCACCTGTTAAACTGTTAGCATGGTACTTGGATGAAATATTGATAATAGTTGCCTTTCGAGAATTAAAACTTCCACAGTCAGAAAGCTACTTAGAAAAGTAACTTTTGCCTAGGGAAAACACTAGAAAGAGCTGCTTCTCAAATAATTCATAGAATCATAGAAATCAGGGTTGGAAGGGACCTCAGAAGGTCATCTAGTCCAACCCCCTGCTCAAAGCAGAACCAATGCCCAACTAAATCATTCAAATTCAATAATCTCTGATAGCACTGGGGAGGAGATAGACATTTATTGAACATTTTTCTTTCCCATTCGTATGATATAATCAGGGAATATTCTGTATTGGGTAGGAAAGATAGAAAATGTGGCAAAAGACCACCTGGGCTTAACCACGAGATCTTGCATGACCTACAGAATAAAAAGGCGTCATATAAAAAATGGAAACTAGGTCAGATTACAAAGGATGAATATAGGCAAATAACATGGGAATGCAGGGGCAAGATAAAAAGGCAGAAGCACAAAATGACTCAAACTAGCTATGGGAAAAAGGGAAACAAGAAACTTTATCAATACATAGAAGCAAGAGGAAGACCAATGGACAGGGTTAGGCCACGTCCAGTGAGAAGGGAGAGAAAGAGTAACAGGAAACTTGGAAATGGCAGAGATCTTAATTGACTTCTTTGTTTCGGTCTTTCACTGAGAAGTCTGAAGGAATGTCTAACATAGTGAATGCTTATGGGAGGGTAGGATGAGAAGATAAATAAAAAAGAGCAGTAAAAATCACTTAAAAGTTAGATGCATGCAATCACGAGGGCCTGATGAAATGCATCTAGAATACTCAAGGAGTTAAATAAGGAGGGATCTGAGCTTCTAGCTATATTTGTGATAAGTCATGGAGACGGAGAGATTCCAGAAGACTGAAAGGGCAAATATATGTGCCCATCTATAAAAAGGAAATAAAAACAACCCAGGAAACTACGACCATTAGTTAAACTCTGTGCCAGGAAGAGAATGAATCAATAATTAAAAGAAATCATCTGCAAACACTGGAAAGGTTGCTAAGTGCATAGGTGAATAGCAGCAGGATTTGTAAAGAACAAAATGCGGTCAACAACTGATAGCTTCTTCGATAGAAACGATCTGTGGATAAGAGAGAGTGGTGGATTGTGGTAACAACTTTGTAAAGGCATGATCACGGTTCGCATGATATTCTATCGATAAACTAGGCACCAACTACAGTTTAAGATGGCTACTGATTAAGGGGGTACATAAACTGGCTGATAACCGTATAGAGAGAGTGGTGAGAATGGCTCCCGATGCTGCTGGAAAGGTATAACAAGTGGGTCCGCAGGGGTCGTTTTAGGGACTGGCCTGTTCAATATCTTCATCATGACTTAGATGTTGGCATATGAAAGGACCGCTTAATAAGTTGCAGATGATACCAGACTGGGAGGATGCAACTGCTTTGGAGACAGGGTCAAAATTCAAAATGATTCTGGACAAATGGAGAAAGATCGAAGGTAAACCGGATGAAGTTTCAATAAAGACAAATGCAAAGTGCTCCACTTGAGGAAGGACAATCAGTTTCACACAGTACAGATGGGAATAAGACTGTCAGGAAGGAGTATGGCAGTAAAGAGAGTAGGGAACAATAGTGACGCCATGTAACTATGAAGTCAACAGTGTGATACTGTTCAAGAATAAGCAAATGTGATCTTCGGGCATGCATTAACAAGGGTGTGTAAATCAAGACACAAGAGTCATTCTGTCCACTCTACTGCTGCGCATGGGTTAGGCCTCAACGGAGTATTGTGGTCCAGTTCTGGCACCGCATTTAAGAAAGATGTGGAGAGGTCCAGAGAAGAGCAAACAAGAAATGATTAAAGTCGTGGAGAACATGAACTATGAAGGAAGGTTAAAGAATTGGGTTGTTGAGTTTCGAAAAGAGAAGACTGAGAGGGGACATGATAGCAGTTTTCAGGTATCTAGAAGGGTGTCATCAGGAGGAGGGAGAAAACTTGTTCACCTCAGCCTCTAATGATAGAACAAGAAGCAATGGGCTTAAACTGCAGCAAGGGAGATTTAGGTTGAACATTAAGAAAAAGTTCCTGTCGGGGTAGTTAAACACTGGCATAAATTGCCTAGGGAGGGTGTGGAATCTCCATCTCTGGAGATATTTAAGAGTAGGTTAGATAAATGTCTATCAGGGATGGTCTAGACAGTAATTGGTCCTGCCATGAGGGCAGGGGACTGGACTCGATGACCTCTCGAGGTCCCTTCCAGTCCTAGAGTCTATGAGTCTATGTATATGGACACTGAATATTCCTTTTTAATCTGTAATTAGGGAGGACAAGATGACCATGAGTGAATTTGCACTATGCTGTAGTTAATGAAGCAAAACTATGCATTATATTAGCATATTGCATTATATTACAGTTATTAAAGAAAAATACACAGCATATCACCACCAAAATATGAAGCCCTCTCCTGAGACATGAGCTAACCTTGGAGTGGCCAAGGGTGCATTGCAACATACAGCAAGGCAACATGCTCAATCATACTGGTTTGATCTGTGTGAGATGATACAAATGTCCTTTGAGAATGGAGATCTAAGAGGGATGTAGGATGGAATCAAGAAAGCAATAGGCCTTCAGCCAAGAAGACTGCCCCACTCAAATCTCTTAATGGAGATACCATCACTGACTGAATCAAACGGATGGAACACTGGGTGGAACACAATCATGAACTCTATTCGTGTGAAACCACTGTTTCTGACACAGCTGACGCAGATCCCCAAACTATCAAAGAGCTTGATACAGAACCATGTATATGTGAGCTTGAAAAGGCAATCACCTGCCTAGCATGGGAAAGGCTACAGGAAAAGACAGAATTTCAGCTGAAGTACTGAAACAAGGAGAACAGGTGGTCCCTTAAACATATGCACAGTGTCTTGCTTGCCTGCTGGAGGGAAAGCAGGATACCACAAGACATGAAGGATGCCAACATCACAATGTTGTATAAAAACAAAGGAGGTTGGAGTAATTGCAATAACTACAGAGGAACCTCTCTCCTTGTGTTGCTGGCAAGGCATTCACATGGGTCATTCTCCAAAGACTGCAAGTTCTTGATGAACATGTAGATCCAGAGAGTCAATGCAACTTCCTTGCTGATAGATCAAATATTGACGCACTTTGGTCTTCGCACTAAGGCAACTATAGGAAAAGTATCAGGCTTCATCCTTTGGCCCTGTCCTTATGCCTACACTATCTGTGGCAAGGACTGCTGCTCAAGAATTGGATTTTTTAGCCACAGATGCTGACTTTCCAAATTACCTGGGTGTGCTTGACACCTGGCTCTGCCCCAGATACAGCCCCCACTCCACCCCTTCTCCCAAGGCCCCACGCCGCCTCTTCCCGCCCAGATCCACCTCCTTCCCTGAATGCTCTGGATCCTTTCACTCCCGCTTCCTCCAGAGGCTCCAGCATGCCGCAAAACAGCTGATTGTGACAGGCAGGAGGCGTGGCTTTGCAGGGCCCACTGGTGGGCGGAAGGCACTGGGGGGGGGAGCCCATGGGGGGCTGCTGGTGGGTGCTAAGCACCCACCATTTTTTCCCCATGGGTGCTCCGGGGTTGGTGCCTATGTTTTTAGCTACTTGAGATACTGCAGCAAGACTTATAGTAACTGAACTGCTTTAGTGCTTCCTGTCACGCTGTCTGGAGTGACTCAAGTCCATGCATGCCAACTTCAGGGCAGCCTGTCAAAAGGCAGGGCAGAAACCCTAAACTGGGTGTATGTTCTACAGTTAGGTTTCACCAACCCAGTAACAAAATGTGAACCCCTAAAGCATTATAACAGCCTTATCATGGAGTCACAGACAGTCCCCTTGCAAGGGAAGCTGGACTATGTGACAGAGGGTCACTTTACGCCAAAAATCCTAACAGTATTCAGGTTACTCCCAGTTCCAGAGGACCAGTCACTTACCCCAAGTCAATGGCACTCATATATCACACCAAATACAATACCTGTTGCCAGTCCTGTAATAAACTAACTAAAGATTTAACAACTAAGGAAAAAATGGGAGTTCTTTATAAGATCAAAACAGGGCACATGCATACACAAATGAGTTACAGTCTTGGATTTAAAAAGGGAATATAGCTTCTAAAATAAGCAGCTGCATATGTCCTTTAGGGCTGACAGCCTAGAATCATGGAATATCAGGGTTAGAAGATCATCTAATCCAACCCCCTGGTCAAAGCAGGACCAATCCCCAGACAGACTTTTACCCCAGATGGCCACCCCCCAAGGACTGACCTCACAACCCTGGGTTTAGCAAGCCCATGCTCAAACCACTGAGCTATCCCTCCCCCCTCATGGGGATCTCTTGCTTATGTATAGGAATCTTTGCCCTTTAGAGTCCAGAGCACATTAAAGATCCAGTTTCTCCTTGTCAGGGATTTTTATCCCCTCTCCCACAGAATCCAAGCTGATGGGACAAGGGCTCAACACCTCTTCATGAGTGAGGGGAGCAATTGACAAAGTCTTTATTCCACAATGGCCCATCTGGATTCAAGCCTCCTTCCTGATGAACAGGCAATAACACCTCTTGGGGTAAACTAATGTTTCTCACTTGGTAATGCTTCTCCCGGACTCTGGGGAATTTACCGTCTTAAACATTTTTATAGTTACATAGCAAACATTTAAACCCTTACCTTATAACATGGGGCTACAGATATTGTAAGCAGGATTAATACATGCAGCATCCTACAAGTGTTCCATAAAGTTTAAACACTAAACACATTGTTATAACTGTAATGTCTATTCTGATAATGCTAACACACAGGTGAGCAAGACTGGTTTCCAGCTATGCATTTGTCAGTGTTCAGCGAGGTCTAGGGACCTTGGCATGAGCTGGCACCTTGTCTACCATTGTCTTTTAAGACACAGTTCCCATTCCTATAGTTAATGAATGGAATAAAAAGAAATATTTATTCCCCATTCATGCAGTATTTTGCTTCTATCTTTTCTGAATTTTATTGTGAAACTTTCTGCTAACAGACCGTAGATTGCAAGTGAAATTTGACTGTACTGCTTGTACAAGTAAATTTAGTGGTTACAATCTGCATTACTGGAAAGCTAGCTGTTATTACACAAGATGAAATAATATCCATTTGTTTTTGGACATCAGAGATTTCAGAATTATAGGAACATGAGTCTGATTCTTACCTGAAGAAAAGTTTATTTTCCTGTTGCACATAATGGAACATATTATGCTGCTTTCATATCTTGCACTTTGATGAGAATAAAAAGCTTTATTATTTATGGCTTTGGTTTGTCTCTGGTATGTTGAGATGGCTACAGTAGTTGGAATGCAGGTTTAGAATCCAAAATGTTTTAAGATTCTGAGAATGATGATTCACCAGTCAATGATGATTCAGCTAATGTAACATCTCAGAATAGCATCACACCTAGGAGTCAGGAGACGTATATTGAATTTATCTCTGCTTGAAGCCTTTTCAATCTGGTTTCCATGGGTGAAAATAAAGATTTTGCTAAATGTGTATTGTAAAAGTCTTACCTTATCCTTATTCATCTGCTATACAGCCCCCAAACCAGAAACCTGCCTCCAGCACCAGAACTGACTCTCACTTCTCACGAAGAGGCCTAGATAGCACAATAACTGGTGGAGAAAGGATTAGATTAGATTGGCAATTGTGAAGTCAAAAAATATCTCAGAGTGAGTACTCTGACAGTTCTCAAATAGGCCTTTCATGATGAAAAGGAGCTTTTCCACTGGCTCAGGGGACTCAACTCCTCTGGAGTAAATGCAAGATGGTTACAGAATACTGTGTGCTAGCATCAGACATTTAAAGGGAGCCAGTTATTGGGGGAAATGTTGCTTGCATTTTATTTTGTTTTATACTTGAAATCAGCTATAGATCACAGCTCTGGCAGCAGGTTTAGATCAGCTCCCCAGGGCACCAGAGCTGTGAAACAGATCTTAGTTTTGCTAGTTGACAGTGGGTTTTAGATCATATAAGTTAACTAAACATAATGCCAGACTGAGATATAAGAAATGGTTTATGACTTTCATCATATCAAAAGGGAAGGGAACAGGCAAGTGCTAATATAGGGAGAGAGAGCACATGTGTGTAAATAGGAATAATAAACTATAAAACTTTCAAAAAGACAATACCCCCAAAGTGCATTTCTGGGGGATGCAGTGGTGCTGCCTAAGGGCTTTTTTGGTGGCCCAATAAATATTCAAGGCTGCTTCCCCAATCTTACCCTCACAAAAGGCTGTATTTCCAGGTCCTCCTGTTCCCAAGCCATCTGCTTTCACACAATATTCAATTGCCTCTTTGTAATGAGGTTTCCAAGAGCCCCTTTCCAGGGCAGTTGTTCTAATCTCTCTGTTTCTCATCTTTTATTAATTATTCCACCACATGCAATGCACTGTCTCACTTCTGGCTGGTAGGATGGATATAGCATCTGCTGGATGCACCAACAAAATTTCGAACAACTAATTCGAATCCCTAAAGCTAATCCACTGATTCCACTTTACCACAAGTCCACATGCATACCACTAACCTGATCACTATTCTTGCTGACCCTCTTCCAGCAAAGTATCTAACCATACACTTAACATCAAGGATATGAGCAGTACCAGTGAAGTCATTCAGACTTTATTTGTCAATGGGATTACTTGTGTGTTTAAGTATTTTGCTGGATCGGGGCTCGAGCATCAATAAAAATCCACTTTATTGCTTATGATTTTATCAAGCCAAGGAGAATTATGTTGGCAGCAGATTTACTGTCAAAATTAAAGATATATAGCATTAGGGTTGCTAACCCTCCCGGATTGGCCAGGAGTCTCCCAGAATTGATCTCATGGTAGCTACTGAAACCAATCCGGGAGATTTTAATATGCAAAAAGTCCAATTGTTGGCACATCAAGGCTAAGGCAGGCTCCCTACTTGCCCTGGTTCCATGTGGCTCCCGGAAGTGGCCGGCGTGGCCCTGTGGCCCCGCCTGGCCACCCCTGAGCTAGGAGCTGGACATGTCAGTTGCTTCTGGGAGCTGCCTGAGGTAAGTGCCACCCAGATGGAGCCCACACCTCTCACCTGCTCCCATACCCACCCACCCTGCCCCAGCCCTGAGCTCCCTCCCACACCCAAACTCCCTTCCAGAGCACACACCCTGTCCTGCACCCCAACCCCGAGCCCCCTCCTTCATCCTAAACCCCTCATCCCCCGCCCCACCTTAGAGCCCACACCCCCAGCGAGAGCCCACACCCCATCCTACACTCCAACCCCCTTCCCCAGCCCTGAGCCCCCTCCTTCACCTCAAACCCCACATCCCCAGCCCCACCTTAGAGCCCACACCCCCAGCGAGAGCCCACACCCCATCCTACACTCCAACCCCCTTCCCCAGCCCTGAGCCCCCTCCTTCACCTCAAACCCCACATCCCCAGCCCCACCTTAGAGCCCACACCCTGTCCTGCACTCCAACCCCCTAGCCCAGCCCTGATTCCCCCCCGCACCCAAACTCCCTCTCAGACCCTGCACCCCCCTACATCCCAACCCCTTGCCCCAGGCTTAGCCCAGAGCCTCCTCCCACACGCCAAACCCCTCAGCCATTCCCCCCAGCCAAAAGCCTGCACTCCCTCCTTCACCCCAACCTCCTGCCCCAGCCCAGTGAGGGTGGGGGAGAGCAAGCAACGGAGGGAGGGGGAATGGAGTGAGCGAGGGCAGGGCCTTGGAGAAGGAGTGGGGCAGGGGCGTGGCCTCAGGGCAGGGGGGTTTAGGTTTGAGCGATTAGATAGTTGACAACCCTATATAGCATATACAGACACATTATGTAGTGGCCATATTTTCAATATTGAAGCTGCAAAGTATGAGCCTACTAGGTCACCAGTAAGTTTATAGCACCTAAACTTAGTCTTCTGGTTTGTTTTTAATATTGTTGGTTTCTGTCAGTACAGGATGACACCTTTAATCTTCTCTCCTATAGGGCCCTAAGCCACATGTTCTGAGATTTCGTATCTTGTCTTTGTAGAAAAATATTTCATACATTAGGTTATCCAATTAACAAGGTCATTAGAAATAAATGAAAAACTCTGCCAATGATACTCAAAGATCATTCTCTTGAACCCACGGTCAGCCAAGAGCTGTGGGAGATGATGCAACATTACATTTGGAACTTTGTACCTTTAAAGGAGGATTTGTACTTTGTATCTGGGCTTGCAGGCATATGAGAAATGCAAACAAAGACACAGCAGCAGGAGCGTCTCTGAACAATGGAGCCATAACTAATGCTATAGCATATGGCTAGAGATGTACTCTTGCATATTTGCATACAGCAAATTAAAGTTGACTGGACTATAAGTTTAAGGCTTTCAGGGGACTGTAAGTTTCAGTGACCACAGGTAGGTGCTTCTGGTTGGGATGAACTCATACAATAGTGTGAGGCATGGAGACGGAGGAACATATGTTTGATGCACATGGATCGGAGTCATAACAAATTCAAGTTCGGTGACAACACTGTCCCAAGACTGCCACTGCCTCCTGCTACTTTCTAGGCAGCTTGCTGTTGACTCAGGCAACTGCCCCTTTGTTTGCTTGTGTATCTGGACTCTTATTCTGATATGTCTGCTTTGTGTACAGCCTGTTTCTAATCTCTCATGATTGAGTCATAGCAATGAGGCAGCTGACTGCTTAGTTGCTACGCTATGGGATAGCTGATGCACAGGGGGCTACTCATGTTAGCGTACTTATTGTGTATTGCTTGCTATGTTAGGGCATAGTATGTATAATGGATGACCAAATGGGATCCAGACCCTTGACTTTAGCAATGCATGAAACATTTACAAAAATCAAAACCAAGTGCTGAAGTAATGCTCCATTCAGATGTGAGGCGGGGGGAGTTCAAAATTCTGTTGGGGCTATTTTGCTTCAGTCTGTTTAACAACAAAGCAAACAGAACAGCAGTGCATTGACTTACTGCAGAAAAGCTATTTTTACAACAAGAAGAGAGAGGGGTGTTTGTTAAAAGACAGCAAAACAAGAAAGTCTGTGGAAAGAAGCTAGACTCCAGCATTTGCCTGCACCTGTAACTCTCCATCACCTCAGGCAATCACACACGAAAGACTTTCTCAGTTCAGTTTTGCTCTTCCATCACTATTGTCTCATAGAGCAGCTTGGACACATTCCACGATGGAAGAACAGTTTTTGTTTTTCTTGGTCTCTCTAGTTCAAACACAGACCGGCTGCTACAACAGGGTTAGCTAATTCACCGCAGAATGTCATCTGGAGATTGTGGGCAGGGAGGGCATCCAATGATGAGGACTCCTTCAGTGATTCCTTTGGGGACTCCTCTTCCTCTCCACTCATTTCAGATGTCCCTATAGAATTCACCCCTGGTTCCCCTGCCCCACCTCCTGTTTCCTGGGTGACCTGATCCAGGTACACAATTCAGCTACGCCCACGCCAACATCCAGATTTACTTCTGCCTCCTCACCTTCCCCCTAGGTTCAGGAGTGCGTTTCTGCCATCTTTCCAACTCCTCACCCTGAATGGCTGCTGCCAACAGATTAAAACTACTCTCCCTCTCTTTCTTCCTAAAGCCTCCTCTTGCCCCTCAGATCACCAGTGGTAATCCCACCATATACCTCATTCCTCAGGCTCAAAACCAGCGTATCATTTTTGACTCTCCTCACACTGGAAATGTTGCTAAATCGTGCAAACTCCATACTGAGCATAAGTGGAAGGGAGAGAGGAGTCTCTCCTGTTTACAGGCAATCCGGCTGACCCACCCCCTCGCATCCACAATTGTGACCAATAAAGACAATCAGCCCAGCTCTAAAGGGGAGAGAACAGCAAGAGAAAGGGAGGCAGAAAAACCTGGGATAGTAGAAGGGTCACAGCCCCACGCCACGCTGCCTCTGGAAAACTGATAGGGAGACAAAAGGAGACTGAAAACCCTGGCGTTTAAGGGCTGATAGACTCAGTTTAAGTTAGGAGGTTGTAGACTGGTCTAATTGTAGATGAATTGAAGGGAACCAGTTAGGAGAAAGCTGGGGCCCCAAGAGAGACTGCACCAAGAGCAGCTGACAGTGCTATTTCACTTACACACTTCTAACTGTCCATCGGCTCTATCCCCACTGCCAGACCTTTGAGCAAACCCTGATCCTCTCATGCCTTCACTACTGCAACTTCCTTCTTTTTGGACACAGATACTCACTTCATTGCCTCCAACCCAACCAAAATGCTGCTTTAAATATTATCTACCTAGTCCACTACTTTCTCTCCAGTAGCTTCCCACTACCAACTGGATACAATGTGAGCTCCTTCTCCTTTTCTTCAGTGCCCTGCTTAACCTGGCTGCTCCCTGCCTCTGAGCTCAGCTCTTTCCATTCACCCCTCACCCCCTTTACTCCACCAAGCTGTGTGACTATAGTCTCTGTGTTGTCTTCCCACTGTGCTGCCTTTCACACTGCCTCAGGCATAGGGATCTCCCCTGGACAGCAAACTCCACCCTCCCTTCCTCACACTCTTTATCAAAGGAATCTATGAACACTAGCCTGTCCCCAGCGCACACACATCCTGCAAATTGTAGAAGTGAGCCCACACATACAGCCTAACTCCTTCAGTCACATGGCTTGGATTGATCCCTTTCTCCAGTTTCCTGGCTCCGTCTTGTCCGCAGAGATTATTAGCTCCTCAAGGTAGGAACTGTAACTTTACAGCTCATATCTACGATCCAATACACAGTTGGTGCGATGCAAATAAATCATAGCAGCAACATGGTGGGGTGACCAAGCTTTGGGAGGCAAATTGGCAATTTGCCAAGAGTCACACCTAAGTTGTATGTACATTTTATCAAAAACTAAATGCATGCAATCTTACAATTTGCTTGTGCCTGTGTTTTCCTCTACAGGTGACTAGGAATTACTGGTTGACACAGTTCAGTAACAATAAAAGTCTGCAGTCAATAAGCTTTCTTCCCGCACTGGAGTTACCAGCAGTGGGTAGGTGTGGGCCGCACATATCCCTCAGGTTATGGGATGGGCATCCCTGCATTGAAGTCAGTAGGAGTTAAGGATGATCAGCACCTCACAGAACTGAGGTCTTAAAGTGTTAGTGATCTGAGTCAGAAGCTGATTCTGCAAAGTGCTGCACTCCACTGAATGCTTGGAGCATTCTGCACTTCATGAGGAGGTGCCTAGCACCATGCAGGCCTCGACTCTTGAAGGCTACTAGAGTTTTCTACCTTAGGTTGACTGATTGCCTGCCCTAGAAGGTATGAACTTCTGGAGCCTGGCTCAAACATGTGCCTTTACACACTACCCTTTACAAACATTTTAAACCCTTGAGTTAATTGGGAACCAATTAATTCAAGATACAAACATCTAGTATAGACAAGTTCCCAGAGAGTGGGAATGGGGGGCTAACATTGACCTCAACATAAACTTTAAAGAAAGATTCCCATACTGGTTTCCTGAAAAGAAATTGTGGATGAAGTTGGTTGTAAGTGTGGGTCTTTTAATGCAAAAGTGTATCAATTAAGAGAAAAAAAAGAATAGGGTTATAACTGTAAGTATATCCATAAGTGTCCAACAGGATCTTTTAGTACATAAAACTACCACGATCTTTCAGTATGCAGATACTACTGAATTTGCTAAGAAACACATGTAATACAAAAACAATTGCCCCCAAATAGGGTGAGAGAGGAACAAAATTTAAAATAAAACCAAACCCAAGTGTGCCTGTGCCAGTTATCCAGTCTTTTCAAGAAATGTACTACATACATCTTTGTCCAAACAGAAACATGAGTCACATTATATCTGTTATTCAATTGTTTGGTCTTTTTTTATAGCTTTGAACATATTAAAAATCTTCTACGGACCCATAGCTTTGGAATACAGCTGAAGGGACATACCAAAATTCAAACACAAAAGGAGGCTTGTAATTTGATTAAATTTATTATCTGTTTTATTATCTTTCTGCTGTAGTCCAATTATATTAAACAAATCAAGGAAGAGACCATCTACACATTCTGGGTTGTATCCAACCATAACAAATTACTGGAAAAAATGTGCTAAATAAAACAGGAGTTTTAATGAAATTTGAAACAAAGTGTAGTTGAAAGCATCACTAACCTGAACAGAATAGGTAGCAAAGGGACAGAATGGATAATCATCAGCCTCCTATTATGAAAAGCACTGGAACATAAGGCCAACAATCCAAGAATGAATCACAACAACAAAAGCAGCTGTATGTGAAAGACTAGTGTTCAAAACATAGGATAGAGAAAAACCTTGAGAGCGGAAGCCATTTTTGGACCACAGAGAATCAACAGATTCAACAAACATCACAACATTCACCCTTCAGCTTCCCCTTCTCCATCTCTCACCCTGCAACCCATCTCTCTCCATCTTTCCTTCACTCGAATTTGACATTGGGCTGAAATAAAGAGAAGGATAGTTCAGTGGTTTGAGCATTAACCTGCTAAACCCAGGATTGTGAGTTCAATCCTGGAGGGGGTCATTTAGGAAACTGGGGTACAAATCTGTCTGGGGATTAGTCCTGCCTTGAGCAGAGGGTGGGACTAGATGACCTCCTGCGGTTCCTACTATTCTATGAAAAAAATGTTTTAATTAAAAAACTTCATTTCGCCTTGCAATCTATGGTTGGGAAGGAAATGTGGGAGTATGTAAATATCTGATTTTAAATCACCTTGTTTTATAAAAAAAATCCATTTTTGTATGTGTTTTAGGGATGTCTAGATACATGTGACTGGACAACAAATCTGAATGTAAGTCACTCTGAGAATAGGAACAAAGCTGTGATATTATGTAGCTAATTCAAATAAGTGAAAAAAATCATTTCTATGTGGCACAGTTTTATAAGAAGTTATTTTGTTACATCAGGAATACTAGGAAACTGTTAGGAGTCACTCTAGAAAGAATGCTCCTAAAGAGAATTATAATCCTAGTCAATGTTTTATGTTGTGCATCACTTATTACTGTTGGCACAGCAGTGAAATAAAGCGTGGGCTTACAGCTTGAAGGGTTAAATTCTAGATGGTATGGGTGGGGAGCATTAACTCAGGCAGGGCCGGCTTTAGGAAGTGCGGGTCCCAATTCGAACAGTTTCAACAGGGCCCCAGCAGGGATGACTAAAAAAAAACCAAACCAAAACAACAACAAAAAATACCTGTAGAAAAACACATGGGGCTTGTATTCACCGAGCGGCGGCTCTGAGTCTTCAGCGGCACTTCGGCGGTGGGTCCTTCACTCGCTCCAGGTCTTTGGCAGCACCGAAGGACCTGCCACCAAAGTACCTCCGAAGACCCAGAGCAAGCGAAGGACCCGCCACCAAAGTGCTGCTGGAGACCCCAAGCACTGCCAGGTGAGTAAAAATTAAAAAGGCGCCTCTAGCCAGGGAAGGGATTCTCACTGGGTGCGGGGCCCTCTTAGGCGCGGGACCCGATTCGGGGCAATTGGTGGAATTGGCCTAAAGCCGGCCCTGAACTCAGGGGTCAATACAACTCCCATTAGTCAATAAAAAGACTCCCACTGACTTCCAGGATGGGGTTCTAAGTGGCCAATTGTACCCACTGGACAGCAAGAGCAACACTCCCATTAAGAATTAGGAATGAATTTGCTCCTGACACGTGACTATAATTTGGGGGAAATACAAAAAAAGCACACCAACATTGTATGAAAATCATCATGCATAGTGCTTATATGTTCCTCACCAAAGCACTTAGAAATACCAGCTATGGGATCCTCATAACATCAGCATCACAGGGATGTTCTCTCTATTATATTAATGGGGAAACAAACACAGGAAGGTTCAGTGCCTTGCCAAACAGCACAGTAGAATGCTACATTAGGATCAGCAATAGACTCCAGTAGGTTTCTGGCTTCCGTTTCTGCAACCAGACCACGAAAGCTCACCTCTTTTATACCAAAACCTACACTTTCATAAACGCGATCTTTCAGCCTGGGTGACACACCCATTAACAGTAATTTTGGCTGGCACTGGAATAACATTTTAGTTACAATAGGAATGTTAGTGCCTGAATTCATTATAAAAGGTCTGCCTTGACTGCACCCAGCCAAATGACAGAGAACAACATTTGTACCTCGTAGCAGCCTTAGGCAATCATTAAAAAAACTATTTCTAGAAGATGGTGGTACCGAATTATCAATGCGTTATGAGAGCGCTATCATAGCAGGACTTTCACCGTATACCGATTCTTGTATGTAAATTACAGTCATTAGCTCTGATTCTTTGAAAAAAAATTGAGGTCACTGAACTTTTTAGTTAATGTTTTGAGCAGTCGCTAAATACCACTCAAGAATAAACAGACACGCATTTCAAATGTAGCGCCCCGTGTTTGAAAGAGTGAGCCTGGCAGGCACGAATGGGTTTGCTGATTCCCTGGTTTGTTACTACACACGGGGAATTATTATTCCACAGATTGTTAGACCTAAACCTTATGTAAACAGATGTAGAACAACAAGCCATAAACTGCAAGACTAAATAAGCACAGAAATAATTCAAGGACTAAAATGCAAAGGGAGTTAGGACTCCTGACATCATCCCACGATAAAGATGAACATTGAACACACTGGGAGTTACATGGTGGTTCTGCCCTTTCTTTATCCCAAGCTGATGGATTTAAAACAATCTCTTTGCAGAGGAAGAGCAACTCAGACACAGCTTGGGGGAAAATAGATTCAGGACAGCAAATGTCGTTAAGGTCTCTCTCTCTCCCTCCCTTTCCCTCCCCCCCACTTCTTGCTTCCAGGAATGATCAGTTCAGCAGTTCTATCACTTGACTCTTCAGGGAGTCCCAACTAATTCTTCAAGAGTTTTGTGGCCCCAGTTGCACAGCAAAGAACCTGCTCTTTCGCTTGCTCTCTCTCTCTCTCCCGCTTGACTTTCCCCTCATGGCCATTTCTTGTGTCTGTAAAAAGTCCATCTAATATGTAAACTGGAAAACAAAACAAAAAAACCAACCCTCTTTCTTGCTGACTACAATGAAGTTCAGAAGTGGCAGAGAAAAGAACTCACTGACCACACTGAATGTTCCTAACATGCTGGGAAGAAAATTCTATGAGCCAAGAAACCAGTTAACTAGAAACTGTGTGCAGGCGCAATATACTGGTTTTAGGCAATGAACTAAACCCTGGGGAAAAGGGAGAATCCGCCATGGTAATTAGGTGCCAGGCAAGGTTCAAATTGCTTTCCACAGTAGAGAAGGCTAAGATTTTTATTTTTTAAAAAAAAAACAGGAAGATGGAACAGGAAAGGAGTATGTATATGAGGACACATCATACAGTTGTGAACAATTAACTACGTTACCATTAAGTCATGATATTGTTTCCAAGATTCCTTTGGGTCTCCTCATTGTACAGTAGGCCCAACTGTAATGCATCACTGGAGAAAACCCTTTGTAAGTGTATGTATTGGGTTTCTGGGAAGAGGGCGGGTGGAAGCCTGCCCAATGCTAAAGGATTCCCCCCACCCCCACAGGACCTCAGAACCCCACTGATTTCGGGGGACAACTAATAAAAGAACAGGGACAGGAGTGCGGTCAAAGGGTCATAAAGAAGGGAGCCTGACGGGGACACCAAGCAGAGAACCCCGGACAGAGCCCACTGCTCCTCGAAGGCATGGGTCGGTATTAAGTGTAAACCAGAACAAATAGTGCTCAACTCACTGCCAGCTAACTGTGATTAAATCTCTGGTGCACAACGGAATGCTCATCAACCAGGACAAAGTGTGTTGTTATTAAGCTGTGGTCAGCGTTATCTCATCTAGTTCACCTATCGTTAATCATGTTCAAATTTTTTTAACAGAGAAACCCAGAAAACCCCTCAGAAGTTGGAAAAACAAATAAAAAATGATAAGCATTTCTCTTCACTGATCTGTTTTCTCTTAAAAGAAACAATAGAATTTATTTGAGTTGGCAAGCACCTTGGCATTTACCAGAGGAGCCTTCATCTGGCTTATTTCTAACTCTACTCTATAGTTTGTTTTTTAAAAAAAGACACAGTTACCAGGTCACAGCTGAACTACTAATTTACCTGTCATTTTTATTTTTGCTTTGGTGATGAGCCTTAATGAAACCCAGGGCAAAAAGCAATCTTTCATCCAGAATGAACCAGTTTCAGACCTATATAAGTACCCTCTGTTCTCCCAAAGCGGGATTTTTGCAGGCTGGCAAAGGAGGACCAAAAGACCTGACCAGCCTGTTGTCAGTTATTAGCAATAGACTTAAGTTTGCCTCTTACATCTGATGCATTTCCACCTCCTTTAATTATCTGCTTTAAGAGGATTTGTTCTGCTTACCAAGCCACTGCATTGGCCTCTCTGCAAGAGTGTAGACCAGCTGGACGCTCCAAGTGATCACAGACCCAGGCCTCTCTCAGAATACTACTTCCCACCAAAATAAACCAGTAATGTCCATAAAGCACTCCTTTCTACACAGAACTCCTGGAGGTCTACAGCTGTGAAATACCATACTCGATTTAGACTTGGCTTCAGATTCTTCACAAAATATCTTATTTATGGGTGTAAATGCTCACATTCTGAGGTGGTAGTATTTTTGCACTCACGTTACATATGATGTGAAGCAGTGGAGAATCAGCCCACACTGACAGTAGTGGGCTTCTGGGCTGAATTTGGTTTGCAATTTCTAATAATTTCAGACCTACTCTTCTCATCCAGTTTCAGATGACTACTACCATAGTTCATTTCAAAACAGTCTCCTCCTCCCACTCTCCATCCTCAGCAAAGAGAGGTCACAGAGGGGTCTAGCACACCAAGATGACAGTTCGAACTCAGGACACAATATGTCTTTGCTAAAAAAATACTTTACACTAGCTAGCCCCAAATGGCCATTTGTCTGCCATGTTCAGCTTGTCGTGCCATCATTTGAGGAGCTCTGCAGATGGGACTGGACAACCCCTTAAAGGAGGAGTGGAGAGATTTGGGAGAAGGGCTAAGGCTACAGCATCAACACCATCTTAGTTTTCTCCACATGCACATTATGAAGTGCTGCCTATTTGATATGCCGTTATGAAAGGGCTAGAAGCCTAGTTCCTAACAATTTGTAAAACAATGCTCACTTGTGCCATGTTGAGGGTACATCATGCCAGAACTGCAGGTAGGACTAGCTTTCAGGCCGCACACACTAGTCAATCTAGCCAATTTTGCTGTCCCATGCATTTGGGACAGACATGGCTTAATTTCTTCCTTTGCCTAGGCGCCTCAGTGAGCATAGGCTATGGTGATGGGGCAGGACATGGGGAGCCCCTTCCTTCCCCATCATGTGACCTATTTATGGATGTGGAACAGGAGAGCATAATCTGACCCTGTATAAGCAAGGCTCCGAGCAGTGGCCAAAACACAAAGGATACCTTAAAAATTTGCTGGTACTCTTGGAACATTGTGCTCACAACCATGCTGTTTCATTGCTGTGTGCTGCCAATGAAAGCAGTAATACTTACCTTCATAAATGTAATATTACAGGATACTGCTACAGTAGGAGTTCCAGTAATACATCACCTAGGGTTTGTTTCCACTACAAAGTGAGTTTTGTTTTGTATCTGGGCAACACTCAAGTTATCATAGGCTGAAGGTGCAACAGAAACCATTTAAAACTGGGGGCAGGCATACAGGCCACAATGTAAATGGTGACAGCTACCTAAGGTACAATGAGAATTACCTGCTGCATTATAAAAGTAGTGAAACGAGAGTCATTTTTTGCTGGCCATGTTTTATTTGTCGTCTTTCTTTAAACAGGGGAGCCAATAATACATACAGTGTCCCAAACAAACAAAAAACAACAAAACAAATCAGAAGATAAAGCAAATTTCCAGAAGACCGAGATGCTACATGCTACATTTAACCTAATTTTATTCATGCTTGTTTTGGGGCTGGGAATTATTCAGTAAAAACATACAGTAAAAGCAAAATGTCTCACCATAAAGAACTTTTAACCTACAATAATAATGTACCTTAATTATTTCCATGCACACAACTAACGTTACAAATCTTTTAAAAAAAATGAACACAATTAAGATTTCTAGGAGCATTTTATAATAAAGCAATTCCTAATTTTTGTAGAGAGATCAAGCACCCCCAAATTACAGATTCCTATACACAGTGAGTGCTTTACTTGAAATGAAAACTTAAAAAAAACATATAGATGTATTGGACAGCCTCAGAATAAGCCAATGTTATTATATATTCTTCTATGTAGGCAATAAACCATAGTGCTAAACAAAAACCTTATCTGCCAAGAAACTTCAAAAATTAAGTTGACTTTCTGTAATTACAGAAAATTTATTTGTTAAAATAAATAAAAGTGCCACATATTAACACTTCACTATAAAGAATGCATACCAGAACATTTATAAATATTGAATGATTTTTCAGGAAAAATAGCTACTATAATAATGCTGGCTAAAGAGAAGTGCATAATGAGAAGCACTATGGGTGGTTAATGTTTTGCCACATACTGCTGTTACCTTGAGGTAGATAACACATGCGTACCAAATTCTGCATTCATTTTCAGTTGCTGCTGGTATCATGTGTCTAAGAAATGTTTACAGTATGAAAAACTAATACACGAATGAAAAAATGTTTCAGGGAAAAAATAGATATTTTCATGCAATTATGTACAGTCTCACTGTGTAAATTTCAAGGCAAGATTCTTTTTTCTGCAAAACATGGACAAATGTTTTACTGACAATGTTTTTACTTGGTTTAGTGCATTTTTTTCTGTTTCCTCCTACATTTTGCATTATTCTGCTCTATTCTTTTATTTCGTGTGCAAACGACATGCCAGTTTAAAAACAAAAAACTAAGTCATGTATAGAAATTAATTCTGGATTGTAAAAATGATGGTAAACAGAAAGCTAATGAAATCCATACCAAAATTACACCATCTGATTCAAGTAAAAAAAAATTACTTACATTAGTAATAAAAAAGACAAACATCTCATGAAGAATACAAAAAAAAATATGTCTGCTGAGTGTTTTAGTTTAGATGTTTCAGAATGCTGCTGTATGTTTTATGGGGAATTTGGGGAGATGATTTCATAGCAGAAGGTGTTAATGTAGCCTGAATTGATTTAAGTGGTGAACCAACAGGACTGTGAAACTGAGGGATACCTATAGCCTCTAACTGCTTGTTAAAGAGAAACTCCCCACTGTTACTAAGAAAGCTCTCTTCTCTTTCCTTCTCCGCAAGCTTCCCATCTTCTGCTGGCTCAGTTTCTAGCATTTCTGTATCTTCTTTCTTACTAAAGAACTTGTCCAAATAACTGGTGTAAGTGTTTTCTTTTTCGATTTGTTCATCTTTCCTGACTTCACAACAAAACTGATCTATGAGGAAGCACTCCTCCCCACCACTTACAAACTGGCTATCCCAAGAAGTTTGGTACAGAGCTTCCAACTGTGCCAAATTGGCCATTCCTTTTTCCTGTTTCTCTCTGCTTACTGACTTTGATATTAAGGCTTTCAATTCCAGTTGGGACACTGAGCTATTCAAGTCATTTAATTTATCAACATCAGTAGACTCATGTTGTAAACTAAGTTGAATGGTTCCTGCTATAAATGAATCAAAGTCAAATCCTTGATTCTTCTCCCTTTCTTTTTCAACAAGCTGCTGTGATGCTTCCTCAAGAGCTATCTGAGCTTTCACCAATCCATTCCTTTCACATTTTGACTTGCCTTTCTTATCAGACTTCTCTTTGCTTTGCTCCTTCCAGTTAGAAAGATCTATAATAAGCTTGGGCTCATAGTAATGGTTAACTTCACTATCTCGCCAAACTAAGTTATCTAGGTATGAAGATGACCTCATTTTGTAATTACAAGTGTGGCTACATTCCAGATCACAGTACTTGTTTTCATGGTGATCGGGATATTGCCAGCAAGGCTCAGTAGAGAAGTGCGTGTCAAAAGCAGGATCCTCCAGATACTTTTCACGATCTCCATCCAAATATTTGCGAGGATCTACTTGCACTTCTTCCTCATCAGTGACATCAGAAACAGCCCTTGGATCACGCTGAACTTCATCAGCTTCAAAGTTATTATGAATGGGCCAGTCATGATCTGAAAACTGACTTTCATGGTATCTGTAATAGGTAATTTCCTAGAGTTAGTGAATGAAAAAATAAACCTTCTTGATTACAAATTATCCGAGACCAAAAAAACAAAAAACAAAAAACACTGCTAGACCATTTACAATTCAACATATGCAAGTTATTTTCTTAACTGAACTGGGCTGTATATTTTAAATCCCAGAATATAAATCACTAAAATATGAGATTTAACCCAAATTAAAAATTCCCCCGTCCCCCAAATATTCCTCTATCGGAAATGCTATTTTAAGTAAAGATATTTTTAAATATTACTATTGCAATTCTACGCTTTTACTAGTATATTTACTGAATGTAGACTACGGAAAATTTGCATTCCTGACCAATTTGTCTTACTGAAGACAGTTAAAAACAAAATTAATTTTAAAAGCTTAGCAGATTGAAAAATAGTCATACAACACCATATCCAAGTCAGTCTTTGTTGTGCTTTATATTGCAGCAGACAATTATAAAGCCCGTAAAGACTAATTACAGGGACAAGCTGTGGGAAAATTCTTATCCTCAAGTTAATTTAGAAAAATCAATTAAAATGCAATTGGGGTTTCTGGGGAGGTAGAGGGGGAAGGAGGAGGAAAAACTTCTCACTATGGGAATACTTATTCCTGCTTTCTGCAGAGTTCTACTGCTCTTAAAGTGATGTACTCATAGCATCTCAGATATAGCCTCTTATTTTAGAGTTAAGGAAGATGTCATGATTTAGCAGCACAAGACAATTCATTAATATCTAAACAACAGCATTTGGAATAAATTTACCTTTCCCAATTGTAAATATGGCTGTGACTTTCATCCATGAGCAGAATATCATCAACCTCATCTTCAATGTGAAAAGGATGACTTGAAATGGGCTCATCTGTTGGAAAGGAGTAAATGCTCATATAAGGATGGGACAAAGCTTCTTCTGCTGTCAATCGATCCATGGGACTAAATGTCAAAATTTGCTCCAGGAAGTCCAGTGCTGTAGAGAATACAACCATATCAGTGATCAGTAATTAGAAGCTGAAAATCTTTATTCCTGAAACAATTACACTTGGGGATTATAAACACACTGCTTTATTTTACATATGTATGTCTATGTCAAAGACTGTTGAAAACACTGAGACCTAAAGGCTATAGAATGATTTTAAGACAAAGCAACCAGGTGATAAAATCAATGTGGACAAAAACCCATACTGTAACCTAAGTTCCCTCTAAGCTGCGTGGCCATGCAGCAAGCTATCAAGGGTTGCATAGGCAGGGAGAGGCGCCTCTCCCCCAGCTCCAGCCCAGGCCCAGAGCTGCCATGGCTGGGGAGAGGCACCTCTCCTCAGCCCCGGGCTGCTGTGTCAAGAGAGGGCTGGGGGAGAGTTGGGAGGGGAGAAGTCCTCTCTCCCCACCGCAGCCCACACCCCAATCCCCTCATCCCCAGGTAAACCATAGAGCTCACACCCCCCAGCACCCCAACCTTCTGCCTCAGCCCAGAGCTCCCTCCCGCAGCCCAACCCCATCATCCCCAGCCTGAGTCTTCATCTCCCCTGCACCTCAACCCTCTGCTCCAGCCCTGAGACCCCTCCCACACGCCGAACCCCTTGGCCCCACTCCCACCACACATCACCTCCATATTGGTGCACATAAAATTCATTCCGCACACGGATGTAAAAAATTAGAGGGAACATTGACTGTAACTATAAATCTGGAAAGGCAGAATACAGCAATAAGTGGTGATTTTTAAAAGAGAATCTCTTATTAGTTTTAAGTTAGTTGAGTTAGCACGGTCTCAATCAAGTTAGCAAGTGACACTGACTTCTATCCAGGAATGTTCAAAAAAAAAAAAAAAAGATTAAAAATGGTTTGTTCAAGCAGGAATACTTGAACCAAAATTTTTCTATTTTGACAAAATAGTCCCTAAAATGTTTTCAGAACAATTACTGTATACTCCTGAAGCAATTACATCATTCGCATGTTCACGCTCACATTCACATCCTTAGAGGATTAGTGCCTCAACAACCCTCTCCCCATCTCTGCATTATTTGAATTGTCACGAAGATGCCCATTACCTTCTCTTTCTACAACTCCCTGCAAAGCCATGTAACACTCCTCTAGGACTGATGAAGTAGCTATATGAAGTGATACAAGATGCTCCATTTCTCACAAGGGCTGGAAACAACTGCCTCCACAAAATTCTTATTCTGGAGAATGACCAGGAGTCAAACATGGGACGTCATATTTAGTATTGACCCTGCCATCCATGAAAACGTGCTTAATACATAACCAACTTTACAGTGAACGTGTCAAAAACGTTCACTGTAAAGTTGTCTGCTATGATTTTTAAGGTTTTTAATTAGATTTTTTCCAGAACCACTTACCTTCAGGACTGATGCCTGGAAGCAGCTGTGTTAAAGGTTTGTGCGGCTCTGTCATATCATTTTTAATGTAAACTGGGATTACACTGAGAAGCTCCTGACGGTCCTCCTCATGCACAACAGGAATTGACTCTAAAATCAGCTGCATCTGTTCAAGTTCATGTGCACCTAAAAGTTAAGCAGACAAGACACAAGAAGTCGGTTATGTTCCAAACAACTTTCTTTAATTTCTGATTTCAGAGTAGCAGCCATGTTAGTCTGTATCCGCAAAAAGAACAGGAGTACTTATCACTACCAACATTTTTCTCCTGCTGACAATAGCTCATCTTAATTAATGAGCCTTTTACAGCTGGTAGGGGAACTCCCACCTTTTCATGTTCTCTGTATGTGTGTATATATATCCTCACTATATGCTCCATTCTATGCATCCGATGAAGTGGGCTGTAGCCCACGAAAGCTCATGCTCAAATAAATTTGTTAGTCTCTAAGGTGCCACAAGTACTCCTGTTCTTTTTAATTTCTGACAAATGAGCTCAAAAGTAATTTAGTACACTTGGAAGGAATTAGTGTAGTATGGCTAGCTAGATATTAGCCTATTATGCCTTACAGTGTCTTAAATTTCTTTACATCAAACTCCAAGAATAGGTCCCACCACTTGTTTTTTGCCAATATCCTGCCCCCTCAGCTGTTCCATTTTGCTTACTCAATATTACATTCACTATCTGGAGCACTTTAGGTTCTGTGCTCCTCTACCATTATAACAGTGATGATTCATCTCAGCTTTTAATCGCTTTAAAGTAATTCACAGACCCACCAATTGATCCATTTGAAGTACAATTTGGATCTGAAATCTTGCAGTAATATCAGGAATACTATTACAATACATCAATATCAGTTGATTAAAAAGAAAAGTGTTCCACATACAATTTGTACAAATATTGTTTTTTATTTTTGAAGTGCAGTATTAAAATAGTTAAAATACTTAATGAAGTGTACTTATGCATATTAAAAAGGCAGCCATGCAACACTGCCTTTAAGACTATTCAAAAACCAAGACTATAAATATGGGACAACAGGCAAACACAAAAAGCTTACTAAATTAGAACGGAGCTTTTCCACTGATCAGCTGGCCATGACTGCGAGAACAATAAGCCCCTAGCAGGAGTCATTCAGTATTAGGGTGGCCCCCCTGCGGCCAGGCCCAGGGACGACTACTTGCGGCCCTGGTCAGAATCTCTGCTCCGCCCTGCCAGGACTGCAGTCTCCCTCCCGCACCTTCACAGTTTGGGTTGGGTGTCAGCAACATCCTGGCTGTGCAGGGAACCTTTTGCAGCCCTGCTACCATGGAAGTGAGCAAGTGGGTCTTGGCGGGACAGATCAGACACTCCCAGCCAGGACTGCAGGATCCATGCAGCAGGGGAGGCTGCCCCACTGCTGAATGGCTCCTACGCAGGACAGCCCCCACACACTCCCAGCTGATGAGGGAGCGGGCAGATCCGCAGGGGACACTTTTCACCGATGCAGTGCTGCTGACAGCTGATTCCTTTAGGCACAAGGTGCAAGAAGGAGACAGAGCACTGACTGCTAGCCAGGACTGCAAAGAGGAGGAGAACCCCAACAGGAACCATTCATCAGCAGGGTGACCTCCCCTGCTGCAAGGGACTTATCCTAATACTCCTGGCCAGGGGGCCTCTGCTCTCCCATGAAAGGAGCACAGCTTTCCCTGCACCTTGCCCCTTTAGGAATTAGGTGTCACTGGCTCTGCAGCAGTGCAGGGTTCCCCTGCAGCTTTGCTGTGATGGCCCCACTCCCTCACTTGTCAACCAGGAGTGTGGCACTGGGAGCTGTTTCCAGCCAGGAACTGTTCAGCAGTGGGGTGGCTTGCCCTGTGGTTGCAGGATTGTCATCCTCCTTGCAATCTTAGCTAGGGGTCTTGCTGCACTGAGCTGGGATGACTGCAGCAGTCACCCTGCATGTTGTGTCACGGTGTCAAGGGTCCCTTGGCTATGCAGGGATCTAGTCCCACTGTCAGAACTGGTCGCAACTGCTGCAGCCTCATGGAGCTGTGGTTACCACAGCAACATCTTCACAAAATGACTCCTGGGCATGGTAAGTTCCCATGGTAACAAGACAGCTTCCTGAAGCAGTTACCTAAATCACAATTTGAGCCCCACCCATATTTTCATTTTCTGGCATTACATTTCACTATGGAGATTGGGGGGAAGGGGGAGATAGGAGTGAGATTTATTTAAATCAAATCACAAGCACTTCTTGTGGAGTTATGTGAGCTTATTTAAACATATACATGTTTAACTGTCCTTAGCATATTTGTATATATACAAAAAACTTAGCTTTTGGGAATTAGTTTCTGAATTCTTTGGTTAGACTGTACCTCACTTGCCTGGACTGATGAGCAGCAGATGATTTTGTTTCTCTCTCAATCTATTTAAGAATCTGCTTAAGAAAATGAAATCTCTTCTCTCTTCCCCAATCAAGATGAACTACTTATTGTTTAAATATTTGCTTGGAAATGTGAATGTATAACTGCTGTAAAAAATCTATTACTCCTGTATTTTACACTACTCTTAAAAAGCCTTCTAAAAATTCCTTTATAGTTATGATCAACTTTCTTCCCAAGCTCCACGTATTCTGGGATGTCTACTATTTCCTCTTTCATTGAAGTTGCTTTCTAGTAAGCAGGATTTTGAGGGATAACTTGGAAGAACAGACAGGCAATGAACATTAAAAACCTCAGAAGAACAGTGTTCCAATCAGAAAATATCAATGTCTTGATATTAACTGTTAGATACCCTGCTGGATTTTCCCCTCCTCCCACCTATCTAAAGACACTAAAAGTTTACTTCTCTTTTTCAGGAAGCTAAGATGATACTAAATTAGCTTCCTGAGCTAGGACTTAGCATGAGTCTTTTCTAGTTGCTTCTTTATCTGATATCACATGTAAACAGACATGCTGAACTTGGGATTCTCCCTATAAGGGCTGAATCAAAACTGAAAAGTCTGGATGATGGAGGTATGTTTCCAGATATACAGGCTTACAACTTCATCTTCTTATGATTTACTCTTAACTTTTTTAAGCTGACACCACACATGAAGAAAGGATGTACAAGTATCCTAGTTGGTGGCAAAACAAGAGACTCACATATGCATTTGTACAACCTGTGACCACAGGATGCATTAGATACAAGAATCCCACACCTGGTGACAAAACTGCATAGAGCTAGAAAGAGAAGTCTTTACTAAGAAATTAGGGTCAGATTTTCAAGCAAGCTCAGCTACTTCCCCTTCAGACACCTAAATGAAGTGGCCAAATTGTTAAAAGTGCTCAGCTGCCAACAATTTTCCATTGAGAACAATTAGCTCTCAAAAATTTGGCCCTAATTGTGGACACTAAGCACTTTTGGAAGTATGGCTTGTAGTGGTTTTAATTTGGACATTACAGTATTAGAGAGAGGAAAAACCTGCACAAGCCTTTTTCAGTTACCCTCATAGTACAAGCAATATCACAAGATGTACTTTACAATTTTGTACAACACACACTCATCTTTCCAGCTACAGTGACATTTTCCATTAGAAGTCATTGGCTTTTCAAGGAAACTACCTCTTAGCAGACCACAAACAGACAATAGCACTAAGCTCTCATTAATGCACCAAACTCTGTGTATCCCCAACATAATTGCATCCTATATTTTTTGTTATACCTGGTAAATATGAAAGAGGTTTGCAAGTACTTCTGTCAAACTCCTATTAAATATGAGTTTCAAAGCATCCCCACGAAGCAAGTCTCCTTATACAACTATCCACACATATCCTTGTCAACAGCCCAGCCTAACTCCTTTTCCCTGTAAGATACATTGTTGAAGCTACCATGCGTTCGGCACTCAAAATTAAGCTGTACTGCAGCATTTTGAGAGATACATAGCAGCCAAGCTTTAATCTAAATACTTTTTTTAGCCCACTTTTTTCATGTAATATAACAGATGTCTGGATTAATACTCAATCTTGATATTTAAATCAAATCAATCCAAGATAAAGAACAAGTCTCAGTCTATGGGCATAGCAGAGAGTGTAGTGGGGAATCTGTCTGTAATGGGAGGGCATGATCTCCAACCATGCCTAGAGGGCAAAACAGAGGTGAAACATCTGAAAAACCCCCTCCATGGAGGGTAGAGTAGATTGAGCTTGCCAGTCCATAGGCAGGGGAGGAGGAAAGCATGATACAAAAGACAAAATGCAAGACAGTGTCATCTAGCCAAGAGGAGCAGGGAAGGGGTAGGGTGTTCTGAAGCAAAGTAGAGTCATTTGGCCCATATGCAATGGGGTTTGGTTCACTGGTCAGTAAGCAGAATGTGGATAATTATCAATGCAGTGAGCAACATTGTCACTAAAATATTTTAGATTTAAATTTACTATACAGAGAATTTATGTCGTGGCTATATTAAGAATGCATCAATGCACCCATAGCACCAAATTCAGGACTTTGTGTTACTGACTTGTGTTAATCATGTCCATCGAGCTGTCTTCTGTTTCACTCAGTCTCAGTAAGCAGAGCAATTAATTCCATTTTCTGAAGTATTTATATAAAGTGCTACCGAAGACACACTTCAATATCACACTCTCCATATACACTAGAGAGTTTATACTTTACTAATTCCAGACAACGTTCTGAGAGAAGCAGATCTGCTATGAATTCAATTCCCGAGCGCATTCAAAGACTATGACGATCCAATTAAATGGATTTTAAAGCACAAATGCTCTCAACTTAGACTTTATATTGATGGCTGAACTTAGGAATTTCCGTTACAGCTTGTTGTTGTTGTTGTTGTTTTCAAATGCAATGTAAAACTGTGTTACTACTCTGAACTTCTAATACAGCTGAAATGGAATTGTTGAGCTCACTTTTGCAGACTATTCATAATTGTACCGTATCGTTATATTGACAGGTTAGCTCTTTCCTGAGAATACATCTAACGTCAGGAGTAGGTATGCTTGCATGCCCATTGTGATCGGATAACATAATGGAGGTTACAAGTTATTGCTGGCACAAGCCACACATGCATCAAGGGCTGTGAGCTCATTATAGGTCAAGGAGTATCACTACCCTAAAACGTCTCTTCTGTCATACAATGTGAGCACAGAAGATGGTTGATAATCAGGCTACTGTTTTAGTCGTGGTATTTTTATGTAAAAGTTGAGGACAAGTCAAGCATAAATACACGGCCTGCCGTGCCAGTCCATGAACTTTGACTACATACCTCTTGGATGTATAAGCTTGGGTGGGGGCAGTTGGAGGTGACAGTACTAGCGGGGGTGCCAAAGGTGCTTTGGGGGAAGGCGCATGGCTGAGAGCGGGTGTTTGGATGCTGGGAGCAGACAGGGTGGTACCTTCTGTTGCGGTGCGTCGGGGTGGAGGTGACAAAGCTGGGGCAGGCCCCTCACAGTCTCGCTGAGTGGCCGAATTGGCTCCCTGGCTCCGCCCCAGTACTGCAGCTCCCAATTGCGGTGGACGTGCTCAATGGGAGCTGTGGGTGTGTTGTCGCATGGCAGTAGGCAGCCATGGAGCTGTTGAGAGCTGAGGGAGGAGGTTCTTCTTGCCCTTTTGTTGTGGAGTCGCCCTAGGTAGTCACCTCGTCCTGGTCTCCCCACCCTGCCTCCTCAAACTCCTGCTTGCTACAGTGTGGGCTTGGGCAGGGTAAGACTGCCCATGCAGCGAGCCCGTGTGCCTGGTGAAGTGACAACAGTAACTACTCTAACTCGCAAAGAGGGTTTCTCCATGCAGTCTTATTTTCAGCAAAACATGCACCTGCAGCCCACATGTCAATGGCGGTAGGTGAGTTGTTAGGAGAAGTAAGTAGACGGGGTGACCTGTTACCATTTAGTAACCAATCCCTCAGTAAGTGGCCCTAAGAAGAAAAAAAAAAAAACAAAAAAAAACCAGAAATAAGATTTCCTTAAGATAAAAAAAAATATTTTAATCCAAGCCTCCAGAGATAAGGACAATATTAGACTATTTGATCAGATATATCATCCTACCTGTTACATTTAGTGCACCATGCATACCAATACTGTATATTTTATAAGCACACTAAACAAGTTTAAATACTGTTTGCAATGAGCTCCAAGTTTGATCCTGAAAGGGCTATTTTATACAACACCTTTAAAACAGAGTTAAGTACAGTGGTGATTGTATTTAATGAATCACTTGCAACTTGATTAGTCAAACGACATATAGCTCCTAAAAGTTCCTTATTGCCAAACATCAAGTTAATGGAGATAATAAACAAACCCCTTCTGAGACATGAAACAAGAAACAGGAAGATCCCACTACTACTAATAAATCCCAGTGAGTAGTCTCATTTGTACGCTGGGGATGCACAGATATTTTAAAGTAATCTAAAGTTCCTGTAATTCTACATCTGTGGATTGCTCTTAAAACCTAAGTTGTGCATTTGTTCATCTAAATACTGCTTTTATAAATACTCAGAGTTAAATTCCCTTCCTGATTATGTGCATGCAATCTCCCCTTAGAAGTAAACAAATTGTTTGAAGGTCTGAACCTGCCCCCAAATTATTAAATTTATGATTAAAAAAAAGCGCAGTGCTCTCATCCACCGCATTTGCCAAGATTTTAAACACTGCAACTCTAGATTATCTCCCATGGCAAGGTTACAAGTAAGTTAGTTAACTAAAGTAGCATGTACAGAACTTTTAAAAGACCAGATGAGACACAAAGCCATCAGAGGTGAAAAATCTCAGTGTTTTGGGGCTGAAGGCAAGACATTCATGGCACACTAGCAGTCATTAATGCCTACCTATGGAAATAATGACATTTTAACTTCAGCTATATGCCGATACTAGCATTTTCATCAAAATTTTTGTCACTCAGAGGTGTGAAAGAACACCCCCTCTTCCCCCAACGACAAATGCTTTAACAATACCGCCAGTGTGAACAGCACTTCATCAGTGGAAGCTGCATGCCCGGCGACAAAGCTATATTACGCTGTATTATTGCGATATTATGTCACTGGGAGAGAGCTACACAGTGCAACTTACAATGGCGCAACTGCAACGACACAGTCGCGCCACTGAAAACCACGAAGTGCAGACACAGCCTTACTCTGCCAGCATTCTTAGCTGAGCAGCAAATGGTGCAACTCTGTAAAATACTGGGAGGGAAAGTTAGTTACCAATCCAGGACAGGCTTCAGAAACTTTCCACTTACACGAACCAACAAGCACTTATAATATAATGATGAATACTATTAAAGTACCTAGAAAAAGAGAGACCATTCTAAGACGGATAGACTATCGGGATATCACTTTTTAAAAAGTGACTCCATCTCTCCACAAACCTTATGGGAATAATGAGGATCCATGATCCGTGCAAGACCAAAGTCGCCAATCTTCAGCACCAAGTCTTCAGTATTAATGAAAAGATTAGCTGGTTTGAGATCTCTATGTAGGACATTTGCAGAGTGAATATACTTGAGCCCACGTAGCAGCTGGTACATGAAAAGCCTGGCATGTTCTTCCAGTAAAGGGCCCTGCTCTAACAGGTTAGCCAGATCTGTCTCCATGTACTCTTGAACAATGTAAACACAGTTCAGTTCCGTAAGGGAGCCCACATCATCCGTTAACTGGCTTCCATTGGGACCAAGAATTTCAAATACTTTCACAATGTTATCATGGTCAAGTCTTCTAATAATTTTAATCTCACGCAGAGCATGTTTAACACTCTGAGGATCTGTGAGGACAATTTTCTTGACAGCCACTCTTTTATCACAGTCATTATCGACAGCAGAAAAAACTAAGCCATTTCCACCACAGCCCAGTGGTTTCAAGTCCATATATCGAGAGCCCAGATCAAAACCATGAATGTTCATGAGACTTTCAAACTTTTCTGCCATTTTGAAATTCTTCACGTTTCTTTTTCCTCTTAAGCTACCAAACTTCTGTAAATATGTAGACACTCTTCCACTGGTATCTGAAGGAAAGATCTTACAGAAAGGGAGAAGAAAAACTCGGCTTTGACTGCAGTATGTTTTTTTGACACTCTCATTGCATTAGCAGCCAACCAGGCCTGTTGTGTCCCCTTAAATTTAGAGCTGACAAATGCTATAACTCAAACTGAGCATAAGATAGAAAGATTGCAGCATTCATAGTTCAAGAAAGGTGCAGAATCTCTGCAGACGTTAAAGAAAATACTCACAAGAAACAAACGAAATGAAATGACATACTATGCACTCAGCTCTACCATGCAACTGGGTAACATTTAACAAAAATGTGAATAAATATGCACATAATAGACTTCTATTAACATCCTCCTCCTCCTCACAGTGCAGATACATTCAGTGTTGGACTGGTCCTGAGCAGCGTCATTCTATGGTGCTGGCAAGCACTATGTTTTTTTCTTCCTTTTCTTCCTCCTTTGTTTACAGTCTAGTTAAACAGGAAACTAGCAGATCTTGAGTTACAAAAGATGCCTTCTGTTAATGATCAGGTGGCTCCAGCTCACCACAATCACAATCAAAGCTACCATCCATTTTATTCCGTGACAACCTGGAGGGGAAATAAAAAAAAGAGAGCAAGAGAGAGAGAGAAAGGAAGAAAAAATGGTCAGTGTTTCTATACACAAGACTTTAGATGGCTTCGAGACACGTTATTCGTCATTATTTGAGCCACACCTGTACCACAAAGAACACCAACATATTGAAGAACTAGAAAATGCAATACTTTTATGCTCCTTTGCGATGAAAGGTGAACTTAGCTCCCACCACCACCCTGAACCCCAAGTCAGCCCAAACCCCCTATCCCTCGAGGCCACCGCTCCCAGCATCCAACTCCTGCCAGACCCTTACACCCTGCATTCCGACTACCCACCGGTACACCAACAACTCCTCCGAGCCCAACCAACTGAAACCAGATCCCACCTGCCAAGCCCCAACCACATTGCACCAGACCTCCCACCAAGCCCCTTTCCCAACCAGACCTCCACCCCACTGAGCGCTCTTCCCCCTCACCTCATCGGCAGAGCCCCCACACCAGACCTGCGAGCCCTTCACCCACCTAGCCCTTCTGCTGAGCTCCATCACCTTCACCAACCCCCCTGCACCGAACCCTGCCTGAGCCGTGCAACAGATCCCCTCAACCAGATTCCCCACACAGAACCTCTCACCCCTACCTAGGATCTCCCTACACTACACTTCCACACTTTGAGCCACGGCAGACCTGCTTGCTCACACCTGGATCGGGCCAGAGCTGGGCTGTGCAGCGGAACACTGTCCTCCTGCCTCACTATCTGGTCGTCAGGGTGGAGAGGCAGGGCCTCAGGGTGTTTCTGGACAGCAGGGCGCGCTTCGGCTTGTCAGGCACGGTGGAGCCGTCACGCTGAATCTGTGTGTGGGAGGGGGCAGGCGGCAGGTTGATCTCCACCGTAACTGCAGCAGTGCCTGTCTCTCCACTGATATAGGAGATCACATCACTGACAAATAAATATGCGAATTTTAAATTAGCAAGAATTATTTATTTTTGTGGTGCAGAACTCCTCGGAAGTATCCCCTTACTCGTGTATCATTTGGCCTTTTTGGATGTGTGATCAGTCGGATGACACGTGTTCATGTTCTGGGCTTTGACAATGAATTTGAACTTTTACAGGAACTGAAATTCTATCTGACTGGGTTCAGAGTAGCAGTCGAGTCAGGTCTGATCCACAAAAATAGGATAGTGTGCACCTTAGAGACTAACAATTTATTTCCGCATCGAGCCTTCGAGCTCCAGCTCATTCTCGGGATGCCACAGAATGAACCCCAGACAGCGTGATATTTGAATATACGAGACATGAAAAATTCATGAAAATCTAGATCAGGAATCATAACATTACAACACCAGTGGGAAACATTCGACGTTTACTACTGAGTGACAGACTGAGGGCATTGCGACAAAAAACTCAAAAACAAACCCCAAAGAGAACTGCTGAACTCCAATATAATATGCACATTAGATACAATAATTAGGCAAACAGAGAACTGGGAAGCTGCGGTTCATACCTACGATGAATCTATTCCTAGATGAAGTTTCTCCCCACTTCTATAAGGTCATCTCATTATCATGCAAAGTCTTTTTCTCCTGCTGATGAACTCATTCTCATGATAACTCTGCTAACACTTCCTGTTGTGCTGTCACTTCCCATTCTAGTCCTTCTGTTTAATCATCTCTGTCTGGTGTTATTTTGCCGAAAAGTGAGCTGTAGCCTCACGACGCCCTAGCCCGCAATTCTGTCCAGTCCCTAAGGTGGCACAAGCATTCTGTCGATCTGAATGGGTATTACGTATACTAGAATACACCCTCCCAATGGTGATGAAGGTGAACCGGGACCCTAGGCCCCTCCATGCTTTTTCCTGCTTAAGGGTGATTTGGGAAAAAGAGGTGGGGAGGCCTGAGGTGTCGGGACTGACAGATGCAGGCCTCGCGGTGAAGAGGCCCGGGTTCTCTCGGAACGAACTCCCCGACTCCTACGGGCTCTCGGCTCGCGTAACCTCGCCCCAAACGAAAGATCCATGACCTTACTGCCTTTATATAACGATCCCTTCGAGTACGGCCCAGATAGACCATCACTGCAACCGGTACCTGAGCATTAAAGGCACTACACTGTTAAACTTGATTCGTTATAGTAGGACGTCATTAACTTGCAGTAACTTCAAGCAATTAACTAAAAAAAATATTGGGACTATACGCATGTTGAACAACAGAATACCGATTGACCGTATTAACCTATTTCGTGGTGTTTTTCTGACATTTTTCACTACACTGATTTCATTACAATACCACAAAATACAAAGGAACTGCACTCAACTTTATATTTTTTCTAACAATATTGCTGAACAATGATAAGAAATAATTGTCTCAATGCACTAGAGCACTGCATGAGGTAAAAATCTCTACAATCGGAAGACAACTTAGCAATGTAGTTGTGTTACATAATGCACTCAACAACTAAACAAGTTCCCTCGGCCTACTTTGTGTTGCAGCCAATGCTAAGGACAACACGTTTGTCTTACATTTATCGGACATAATCTGCGCCGCTTATTTTACAGTGTACTGAAAGTGGAAAACAGGGTGATTTTGTGCATAGCACTTTGTATCGCTAGCATTGGCAGGCATTTACCTGCCGAAGAACGCTAAACATTTGGTGCCTTCATGCTTCATACACCATCCAGAGGACTGGCTCCCTGCTGATCACAACCATTAATACAAACCCGAAGTGTCCAGTTAATTTGTGAGCGTGAAAAAACTCCATGGGGAGAGGTAGCTCCTGACTCGTTTTAACCGCTGACTTCACATTATTGACAGTCTTGGATGATGACCAGCACTTGTTCATTTTAAACACTCTGTACGCAGATCTGACAAATGCCAAGGTACCAAGTGAGATCGAAAGATAGCCAACGAAGCGTTAAGACGGAACGTGGCCTTCCAAATACTGAAACGGGATGAGGTTGTGGCACAGCTCTTGTAATCTTAAAGAGCAAGACACTAGGCCGAAGCAGAAACTACCAGACGCGAACGAGGTCAGCAAAGAATACACCTTCTGCTGGGGTCTACTGTTCAGATGCATACAAGTGATATGCATCCAGTCCATACCTTGGATCATATGCGCGAGACCTGACAGCAGCATGGACAACAATTCCTTCGGAATGGATTTTCTTTTAATTGCAGATTAAAAAAAGTAATGTGTGACGCCCAGCAAAGAGTTATTCTATTATTGTGCAGTTGAATTCTGAGTGGGTGGTGGGCTAGTTTTTGATGACATACTTGTATGGGGTAGTGAGTGTGCCTTACATTATTTTGTTGAATTCTGGGAGTTCATCTGAGCAACTCACGTTAAACGATCTCCCTGCTCTCTTAGGGGCTCCTTACCTTGAATCATTTTAAGATTATCTTTAGCATACGTATGTTAATCCTCTAAAACAGACCTGCTGTATGTAACATTTCTGAACACTTGTTCCTGTGCCCCAAAGTCCATTTTTAGTTTATAACAGAAGTTATTACCTGAACATATGAGGACCTATCCTATGGAGATGACACCTTTTCCATGTAGGAAATATGTTCTATTCTAGTATAAATTGGCCTAAGATGTAGTCAGCTACCATCAAGCTCTTCCTAAGACCTTGACTGTTAATTCAATTTGCTTTTATCTTAGAGGAATCTGTGATGTACATCAGAAATAAAATGACAGTCAGTTGCAAAGACAGCTTCATTTTGTCAACAGGCAATTCATCTACACAATCTAACAGGAAATCTCAGTCAGATTACTCCCTGGAAATCAATTCAACTCACTGAGTGTTACCTTTCCTTTAAATATTTTGAAAATTGTTATGGAAGGATCATTTTTAAACTTGAATTCATTGAAATCTTTCATTAACTCAATATCCAAGGTCATCTACATATGTATTTCTAAAATTTTAATATTATTTCCATTCTTTAGGGTCTTTTTTACCCCCATAAGTAACACTGTTGTCATGTCACTGCTCCAATTGTTTGATACTGCATCCAGAGTCCATACTTTAATACGTTTCACTGAACAGGAATAGGAAAGAAGGTACTTGGTCAGTCCTTTAGCTAGGAAATAGAGGTAGCAAGCAAAATCTGCTAATCTTCCCATCATCATTTCAGAGTTTGCACGGACGTGATAACACTAAAGAAAGTCAAAAAGCAGCAAAGGCAGCTGTATTAACTATATGTGAAAAGGAAGTTGCATTCCCCATTTCTTCTCTCCCCAAGTCTCGTTCCTAATCCCATTAAAAATATATCAGGTCATGCAATATCCTTTCTCTGCATGACATATTAAGACAATTTTCATAAGAACTCTGTTAAAATGAAAACAAAGGAAATATAAGTCGGGCTACCTGAAGAGGAAGTATGGAAAAACACTGCTGAGTTACGTTTCAGAGTGGTAGCCGTGTTAGTCTGTATCAGCAAAAACAATGAGGAGGAGTCCTTGTGGCACCTTAGAGACTAACAAATTTATTTGGACACAAGTTTTTGTGAGCTAGAACCCACTTCATCAGATGCATGAAGTGAAAAATACAGGAGCAGGTATAAATAAATTATGGGAGTTACTTTACCAAGTGTGAGGTCAGTCTAACGAGATAAATCAATTAACAGTAGGATATGAAGGGAGGAAAAATAACTTTTGAAGTGGTAAGAGAATGGCCCATTACAGACAGTTGCCAAGAAGGTGTGAGTAACAGTAGTGAGAAATTAATATTCGGGAAATTAAGTTTAGGTTTTGTAATCTGATGGTATCCAGTTTGGCACATGATGGAATATATCACATTGGAGAGTAAAACATTAATACACAGACTTCCTCTGTGACAATAGTCAAGTCACTAGACTCTCTAGGCCTCAGTTCCCCATCTGTAAAATGGGAACAGAAATATTTCCCTGCAACAGGAAGTGCTGGGAGGAGAACTATAATAAAGATTACGAGGCACTCAGACACAACAGCAATGGGAGCCACGGAAGCACTTCAGATAAGTAGATATACAAGCATTCAACCATTTGAAAGGTGTCTTGCAGTTAGTCTGCCTTAACACAGTTCTTTTGTAGGAACTAACTCACTGGACTAACATGTTATAACCCTCTTTGTCCTACAACTGCAGTGGTGTTAACTGCCCATGTCACTTTGAATGATTTCTTACAACATGTTAACTCCTTATGCTAAACAATCTGTTCAACCTTGTATTGAGCTGTGACACTCTGGGTACCTTTTCCCAGATGTGAAGAAGAGATCATATAAACTCAAAAGCATCTCTGTTTCACCAACAGCAGCTGGTACAATAAAAGACATTACCTCACCTACTTTGCCTCTCTAATACTGCAGGACCAAAATGGCTACAATAGTGTAAAATATACTATAAAAGTCAGTTTATTCACCCTTGTCCACAATGTAAAAAAAATAAATACGGTGGCTTCTAATAATGTGGTGGAGATACTCAAGGTCTTTATCACCACCTAAACATAGTTCACACCAATGAGTAAGAGGAAGATGAGCTACAATTCCTACTATAATAAAGTTTTTAGAAAACAAAAATTAAAAATTTTTGCCCTTAATTCCCTATTATCTTCCACCTAGAAGGCAAATACATTAAGGACTAGCGTGAGCTTTTTCAATAGTGCATCACTGTGCTCAAATTCTGTAATGTGCTCACTGCAATCACCTCTTGGATTGGCTCTGGGTAAAAACTAGCAGTTGCAAGCTATTCTCTTCCAGGAATTCAGCTTTCATCATACTTTTGCCTCCTCTAGTGGCTGGTTAAGCAGCAACACTGCATAACAACTGTTTTCCCAGACAAGTTAATAAGTACAGTGTTTAGTTTTATTGGACCATAAGAAGCGAAGGGGAGGAAAAAAGATTAAGGAAAGTTGGGTTTAAAGTCATTATTGTATGCTCTTGTTAGAGTGAAGGGACAATAAGTTATCTGGAACTTCTTATTTGGCCCTTTCCACTCCAACCTCAAATAACCTCAAATGGTGATGCAAGTTTGTTTTTCTCCGAATGGTAACACATTTACAGTTTCAATCGTGCATTTTATGTTTTTACACATAAAATTGAAGTTTTTATAAGAGTTCAAACTTGCCAAGAATGACATTTATTAAACATAAGTCAGTCAAATCTGGATCTCATATACAAGGCCTACATTTTGAAGAGTCAGTCCAATTCCCTGTCTTGGGACTCAGTATAAAAGGATAAATATAAAAAAAGATAGCTGCTTGAAAAGCAATCTGTAGCTACTAATTCTTTTTCCAGTTGTGAAACAGATACACTGAACAGCTATAAATATTTGAGAATGCAGCATGTATAACATATCTTCATTCTAAATATAGCGCAGTATAGGACACAGTACAGTGCACTCTATTTGTAAGTATTACCGATATAAGAAATCAACTCCACAGAGTGATCAAAACCACGGGACCAAAAATCATTCCTATACTAATCTATACTCTGCTTGCAAGAATCAACCACTCATAATAATGAAATCATCCAGGACAGATGTGATTCTTATACAAGGAGTGCATTGTACAAGAGACTAAGGGCCAGATTCTGCCACCTTACACATATTGAATAGAACTACTTAAGTATAGTACTGTAGTTTTTAGTTAGACTATTTGTGATACCAATCGGACCACGCAAGGTAATCACTCTAAGTAGGACTCTTACAACTCCAGCCCCTCTCGCCTCAAAATAAATTTCAAGTAAATGAATGAAGGGGTTACCATCTTTGTACAGCCATGTTTTACAGGAAAGTTAGTTTTGAGCCAAACAAAAACTTGCTTTTTTCAGAAGTCACCTGCCAGACCATCTTCCTTGAAATTGTCAGCCCAGCAGAACATTAACACAAGCAATGTCATGAAGCTTAGTTCAGTTTGCAAAAGGTCTTTTAAATATCTCCAATTTCTCCCCAACTGCACACTACATCGATATTTACATTTAAATATAATAAATGCTACAGACAATAAAACACTGCTGTAAACTATTACACTAGATATTTGTTTTTTTTCAGGGATCCCAGTTACTGAAAAACACAGCTAATTTTAATTATGTAATCATTTGGTTACAGCTAGAGTAATTACTCACAAGGAAAATACAAGACTAATAAAGAGTCACTAAAGAAAGCTATTACACAACCTGATATGCCCTGTTCCTTAAACTATAAAAGATTTGGTGCACATATATATTTTTTTTTTAGATCAGCCACGTTGCAGTCAGTAGGCAGAATGAGTCATCATGGAACTGCTGCTTTTCTAAACCCTTTTACTTACTCCCTACACGGTTTAGGAAACTGTATGCTGAGAGTCAGCAGATGTTACTATTAGTTTACTCTCAAGACTAATGGACAGAAAAAACACGCATTTTTCTTTTTCTGCACAAACATCAATATTTAGAGGTCCCATTATGGTAATTTCATGCAGTAGTCAACATTTCACACATAGAAGCTTCATTTGGTAAACTCTGATAATAGTAACTTTGCAAGGTGGCTGTAATTCGCTGCTTCACTAGGACATGATTTTCAACCAGAGTCTCGAAAATAAATATAAAAAGACTGATCACAAGAGTTTATATTCAGTCAGGCTTCTGGCTGCTCATCTAAATTCTAACTGTAGTTTACACTATCCTTTTTCAAAAAGTATCAGGTTGTATTACTGCTCCCACCTAAAGTCTATTTTCATTATCAACCACCACCTTCTGGAATTTATAGCTAGATTAAAAAACTTGTTTTATGTAATCAAAATATAATACATTATTTGTTGGTGGTAGTGCCTAGCATAATGTTTGTACTGGCTCGATCACAACGTTTTTTCACAACATTTACTTTAACCATTATAAAGTTGAACAAAAATAATACTGTATTAATGTAACAAAGTATTTTCACCATTCACAGTTCCTTTAAACATTACTGTATTTTGCTAGTTTGATCAACTGTGCCCATTTCTTTTAATAATTCACAATCAAGTAAATTGTGCTCTTTTGTTCTGTAATTTAGCTACTTATAAACAAACAAAAAAAAATCAAACAACTTCTTTCCCCTCCCAAGGTCATCTAAGGTCCCCTGAGAAAATCCATGAAGGCTTCTCACCTCAAGATTGTACCTGCCATCATCCTTCTGAATATTGATAACTGGAGAGGACTCCTTTTAACTGAGTGATGGCCAGTGGTACTAGAAGGATTTCCTCAGCTAACAAAATGCACTGTTAACTTTGGTAGCAAAAGACCCTAGGCAAAATCCCAGCCCCATTGCTGAAACCAATTTACTTCAGTGAAGCCAGGATTTCACCCCTAATGTCCCAACTGGTAGTACAAAGCCCTATGATACTAATTTAGCCCCTCAATGTTATCAACTGCAGGCCAAAGCCTATGCAGTGTTATTTTAATTTGAAAAGAAAAGATAAACCACCAAGAAACTATACATTTTAGTTAAACTTTTATTTTTTGGGGGACAGGTTGGTTTTTATCTGCTCAACTAATCCTTTCAAAGAACATTAACAAGGAAAACTTGTTTCCCTAACGGACTGCATTTTTGTACCTGTTGAACAACCCACCCATCCCGTTTCCATGAGTGAAAGATAAAATTTGTATTAAAAACCAGGCACTATACACAGATGCACAGCCTTCCAATTTGGTAGGTCCCCAAAAAGGGAGAGGATTCTAATTACTAGTAGCATTACTTCTGCCCAGTTCTACTGCCTCTGCCATGACTGAAAAGAGTTAAGATCAGTGACAAGAGTAATGTTCAAAAGACAATTCAGCAGTGACCTTGTGCCTGCCACCTATTACACTTGACTTGATATTTGACAAGCTATCCTGCCAGCGAGCTACTCCAGCACAAAAGAGGTCTACCTTCAAACGTCCTTCGATTCATTTGCAGGCAGAGACAATGCCCTACAATTACACAGTTTCCTCCATCTCCAGGGGGCCCCCAAAGCGCCCCACACAACTCAGTAGCGACATCCGGTCGGCTCTTCCCTCACGGCAGCCACCTCTGGCATGGGAGCCCCAGCCGCCTGTCTAAACAGTGCACACCGGGGCTCAGGGACTGGCTTGCATGATAATTGAGTTCACAGGCAAGGTCTCTTAATAGCGGATTATAATCAGAGCAAGGCAGGCTTGCTTGGAGCCGACTGGGGGCTACGGCAGCAGCGGGGACAGCCCCGGTTCCTGCTCCGCGCTGCCAACCCTTCCGTAAACTGAGTCACCCGGCTGCCTAAGCGGAAGGCGCAGCCCCGGGCAGACTGCAGGGTGCACAGCGGCCGGGGTCGCCTCCGCGGGAGGAAAGTACGACCCCAGGCGCAGCCGAAGCCAGGCTCCCCGCGCCGCTTTGCCAGACCCTTCCCCCCAGCGCTCGAGAATCGCAGACCAGAAGCCCCTGCCTGGGGGCGGCCGCCCGGCCGGCCAAGCTTGCCTCAGCCCGGCTGGGGAACCCACGTCTCCACCCCAGAGGCCCCGCACAAGCACCGCTGCCCAGGGGACAAGAGGAATCCCCTGCCGGGGCGAGAAGAGCTGGGCGGTCGACCCCCCCCTACCCCAGGGCCGGCGGCAGCCCTGCCGGGCAGGGGCACGTGCCCGCCGCCATGCGGGAGGCTCCCGGCCCGTTTACCGCGGCCCGAACCGCAGGGGAGGGCCGGGGGGACCCGAGGCTGCGAGGAGGAACAAAGCGCCTAATTGTTGCGGGGCCAGGCCCGCGCGTGCGCGCACTGCGGGCCTGGCCGGCCCCCGCCCGCCAGCCGGCCGCACTCACGGGGCTTCCCAGGCTCATTGACGGGCTGCGCTGCACAGGCTCCTGGACCGCCCGGCCCTGGCGGCGGGCTCCGCTCCGGCTCCGCTTCCCGGCTGCCTCGCTACCGCTCCAGCCGCCGCCATGTAACCCGGCCCCAAGGGTAGAGAGAAGCGGGCGCCGGCCGGCTCCGCCTTCCTGGGGCGAGGGGCGGGGCCCAGGTGGCAACTCCGCCTCGCGAGGCGGGGCGGGGGCGAGAGAGGGTGATTGGGGGTGAGGGCAGGGCCTAGTGAGGGGCTGCAGATGGGGAGAGCGAGGGAATAGGCTAGATACGGGGGGAGGTCCCGTGGGGTAGGAACGGATGATGGGGGGCTTACCCGGGAGTGTCATGAAATGGCTGGGGCACAAATGATTGGGAAGTGGGGCATGGATTGTGGTAGCAACAAGGGGGCAGAAACAGGACAGCAGGCAGGTTGTGTGGATTATGAGGGACTGGGTGCAGATAATTGAGTTCACAGATCTCTGTACGGATTATAATAAGAGTAGGGCAGGCTTGTTGGAGCCGACTGGGGAGCAAGGAGAGGGACTGCACTCCAACTACAGTACTGAAACAGAAGGATAGTGCTAGAATAAACTGAACAGCAGTAAATCACTTGACCCAGCTGGGATAAAGTCAAAAGCTCAGTAGAAATTTAAGAATAAAGTAAATCAACTGACAAAAACTCACTATCTTTTCGTGAAAATTGGTTGTTCTAGGTGCTATACAGAGCCTCAATCTCCCCTTCCCACCTCCATAAACTTCTTCCTATAACAATCATTATCAGCACCTGGCTGGGCCCATTTACTTTTCTCGAATTGCTTAGCAATGTTTGTATTTGAACCTTCTCCCCCAAATTTATGTACTGTACAAGATTGGCTGACTACTCCCACATTATTATATACTCTCCCACTCCAGCCTTCAAACCTCATATTTATTACTTGAAAAGAATAAGTGTCTCCTTATTACACATTGTGGTGAAGACCAATACAAGGAGATATCCTTGGGCCTTGTTTACAGTAGAAAAAAAGTTTGTCCGCCTACTGCAGAAGCAGGTATAATGGCCAAAGCCCTTTGGCGGGCATCAGGCTTCTTTATATCACTATTACTGCATCCACACTACACTAGGGGTTGTATCTATATTACACGGGTGGCCAAATTTACCAGCCCTCCAAGCCACATACAACAGTCTTCAGAAGTTCAAGAGCCGGGGCACACCTGCCAGGGCTCGGGGCTTCAGCCCCGCAGGAGATGTCTGATGGGGCTTGGGGCTTCAGCCCCACTCCTGAAGCCCCAAACCCCGACAGGAGCACCCCACAGGGCTGAAGCCCTGAGACCCCCCCCCTGCCAGTGTTATTTTAATTTTGAAAAGAAAAGATAAAACCACCAGAAATATACATTTTAGTAAATTTTATTTTTTGGGGGACAGGTTGGGGGATTTTATATGACATGTCACTAATCAACTTTCAAAGAACATATAACAGAAACTTGTAATTGCCAATAAGGACTGCTTTTGTACCTGTTGAAAAACAACCACCCATCCCATTTCCATGAGTGAAAGATAAAATTTGTATTAAAAACCAGGCACTATACACACAGATGCACGCCTTCCATATTTGGTAGGTCCCAAAGAGGAGAGGTTCTAATTACCTAGTTAGCATTACTCTGCCCAGTTTACTGCTCTGCCATGACTGAAAGAATTAAGATCAGTGACAAGAGTAATGTTCAAAGACAATTCGCAGTGACCTTGTGCTGCACCTATTACAACTTGACTTGAATATTTGACAAGCTATCCTGCCGCGAGCTACTCCAGCAACAAAGAGGTTACTGTCAAACGTCCTTTCGATTCATTTGCAGGCAGAGACAATGCCCTCAATTACACAGTTTCTCCACTCCAGGGCCCCCAAAGCGCCCCACACATCAGTAGCGACACCGGTTGCCTTCCTCAGCAGCCACCTCTGGCAGGGAGCCCCAGCGCCTGTTAACAGTGGACCGGGGCTCAGGACTGGCTTGCATGATAATTAGTTCAAGGCAAGGTCTCTTAATAGCGGATTATAATCAAGAGCAAGGCAGGCTGCTTGGAGCCACTGGGGTAGGAGCAGCGGGGACAGCCCGTTCCTGCTCGCGCTGCCAACCCTTCCGTAAACTGAGTCACCGGCTGCCTAACGGAAGGCGAGCCCCGGGCAGACTGCGGGGCACCAGCGGCCGGGGTCGCCCCCGCGGGGAAAGTCGACCCAGGCGCAGCGAAGCCAGGCCCCCGCGCGCTTGCCAGACCCTTCCCCCCAGCGCTCAGAATCGCAGACCAGAAGCCCCGCTGGGGGCGGCCGCCCGGCCGGCCAAGCTTGCCTCAGCCCGGCTGGGAACCCACGTCCCCACCCCAGAGGCCCCGCACAGCACGCTGCCCAGGGGACCTAAGGATCCCGCCGGGGCGAGAGAGCTGGCGGTCGACCCTACCCCAGGGCCGGCGGCAGCCCTGCCGGGCAGGGGCACGTGCCCGCCGCATCGCGGAGGCCCGGCCGGTACCGCGGCCCGCCGCAGGGGAGGGCGGGGGGACCCGGCTCACGAGGAGGAACAAAGCGCTTTGTTGCGGGCCAGGCCCGCGCGGCGCGCACTGCGGGCCTGGCCCCGCGCCAGCCGGCCGCACTCACGGGGCTTCCCAGGTCTCATTTGACGGGCTGCGCGCACAGGCTCTGGACCGCCCGCCCTGGCGGCGGCTTCCGCTCCGTGCTCCAGTTCCCGGCTGCCTCGCTACCGCTTCCAGCCGCCGCCATGACCCGCGGCCCCAAGGGTAGAGAGAGCGGCGCCGCGGCTCCGCTTCCTGGGGGCGAGGCGGGGCCCAGTGGCAACTCCGCCTCGCGAGCGGGGCGGGGGCGAGAGAGGTGATTGGGGTGGGGCCAGGGCTGTGAGGCGCTGCAGATGGGAGAGCGAGGGAATTAGGCTAGATACGGGGGGAGGTCCGTCGTGGGGAGGAAGGATGATGGGGGCTTTACCCAGGGTGTCATGAAATGGCTGGGGCACAAATTGATGGGAAGTGGGGCATGGATTGTTGGAGCAACAAGGGGGGCAGAACAGGCGACAGGCAGTGTGGTGGATTATGAGGGGACTGGGTGCAGATAATTGAGTTCACAGTGCTCGTACGGATTATAATAGAGTTAGTGCAGGCTGTTGGAGCCGACTGGGAGCAAGGAGAGGGACTGCACTCCATACAGTACGAAAATGAAGGATATGTGCTAGAAATAAACTGAACAGCAGTAAATCACTGACCGCTGGGATAAAGTCAAAGACTCTATGAAATTTAAGATAAGTAATATCACTGACAAAAACTCACTATCTTTTCGTGAAATTGGTTTTCTCTAGGTGCGATAAAACAGAGCCTCAATCTCCCCCTTCCCACCTCATAAACTTCTTCCTATACACATCATATCAGCACCTGCTGGGCCCATTTACTTTTCTCGAATTGTTAGCAATGTTGTATTTTGAACCTTCTCCCCAAAATTTAATGTACTGTAAAGATTGTCTGACTACTCCCACTTATTATATCTCTCCACTCCAGCTTTCAAAACCTCATATTATTACTTGAAAAGAATAAGTGTCTCCTTATTACACATGGTGGAAGACCAATACAAGGAGATACCTGGGGCCCTTGTTTACAGTAGAAAAAAGTTGTCGCCTACTCGAGCAGTGTATAAAGGGCCAAAGCCCTTGGCGGCATCAGGCTTCTTTCTATATCACTTACTGCATCCACAACTGGGACTAGGGGTTGTATCTATATTCACGGGTGGCCAAATTTTAACCAGCCCTCGCCATAGCACATATACAAACAGTCTTCGTAAAGTTCAAGAGCCGGGCACCCGCCAGGGCTCGGGCTTTCAGCCCCGCAGGAGATGTCGTATGGGGCTGGGCTTCAGCCCCACCTCTGAAGCCAAACCCCGACAGGAGCACCCCACAGGGCTGAATACCCTGAGACCCCCCCCCACTGGGCAGAAAGCCACTACGCCCCCCCCACCTCGCTGCACAGGCACAGAGGTCCAAGTTCCCCCCACAGTCCTGCAGTCTGGTAAATGAGAAATGGCGTGCAGGGGGCTCCGCATCCTGCACTTTTTTAACAGTAAAAGAGCCGCATAAGAATGGCCCTACTGGGTCAGACCAAGGGTCCATCTAGCCCAGTGTCCTGTCTTCCATCAGTGGCCAGTGCCAGGTGCCCCACAGGGAATGAACAGAACAGGTAATCATCAAGTGATCCATCTCCTGTTGCTCATTCCTAGCTTCTGGCAAACAGAGACTAGGGACACCATCCCTGTCCATCCTAGCTAATAGCCGTTGATGGACCTGTCCTGTATGAATTCATCTAGTTCTTTTTTGAACCCTGTTATGGTCTTGGCCTTCACAACATCCTCTGGCAAGGAGTTCCACAGGTTGACTGTGCTTTGTGTGTAAGAAATACTTCCTTTTGTTTGTTTTAAACCTGCTGCATATTAATTTCATTTGGTGACCCCTAGTTCTTGTGTTATGAGAAGAAGTAAACACTTCCTTATCTACTTTCTCTATACCAGTCATGATTTTATAGACCTCAATCATCTCTCCCCTTAGCCGTCTCTTGAGCCACAGTTATATAGCAGGGCTGGCCCAACTATATCGGTTAAAAGAAAAAAGTCACAGTCCTACCCAGCATAGTTATATAAAAACAATGCTACTGTACCAGGGCTTAAAAGTTATGCCTCCTAGTTTCCTTCTTCCATAGTACTTGTCATAGTTTATGCTCCTTTGTAGGGCCCAGATTGGACCATCACCTACCAATTCAGATTATTACACCTCCACGAAGGTGCTCTCTTGCTTGCTAGAAACTGTTTTCCTTTTTTGAAATGAATGTTGAACTTATACCAAAAGAAGTTTCAAATCTAAAACTGGTTTAGTAATGGCAATTGGCGGAGGGCTTGCAAAATTTCAGTATTGGTAAACCCTTTTAGTGTAGACGAAGCTCTACCTGCATAAAAATGCTTTTGTGGGTACAGTTTATTTTGCTTGGGGCAGTGGTTAGCTAATACACATGTTATACATATTGCACACCATATTAATATGTAATATACATTCTATATAAACGTTTAGGCTAAAGTTTTATACTTGGAGCCAGGTTACATATTTGAATCATACTTATTCTGGCTACATATCCCATAACACTCTGCAACACTGAAGTTAGCTTTCAAAAATTCAAACTCTGTCAAAATCAAAATATGTTTGTTCTGTGTCCTAGAATAGTTACCTTCACGGGCAGCTGGTTTGGAACGTAGTATCCAGACCAGAGACAAGAAAAGTACAAAACCGAGCAACAAGTTAGGGAACTCTTATGGACTGGTGGATTCGATTTTAGTGTAGTGTAAGGACTTTTGTAACTTGTAAACATACTATAAATAGCTAAAATGCATATCTTTGAAACATACCTTCTGTATAATGCGAGCATGCTGAGAGATAAGAATTGCTTCCTGGGAGATATATGTCTCCTTTTCATATTGTACTGCTTTGTCTTTAGACAATAGATTTGGTTAAGTGCTTGTGTACACTTGAAATGCTTCAGCATAGATGAGGGGTAGGCAACCAATGGCATGCGTGCTGAAGGCAGCACATGAGCCTATTTTCAGTGGCACTCACACTGCCCGGGTCTGGCCACTGGTGCGGGGGGCTCTGTATTTTAATTTAATTTAATTTTAAATTAAGCTTCTTAAACATTTTGAAACCTTGTTTACTTCACATACAACAATAATTTAGTTATATATTATAGACATATAGAAAGAGGCCTTCTAAAAAGGTTAAAATATATTACTGGCACGCAAAACCTTAAATTAGAGTGAATAAATGAAGACTCAGCACCACTTCTGAAAGGTTGTCGATCCCTAGTGTAGACACTGCCTATGATGACAGGAGAATGCCTTCTGTCAGCATAGGTAACCCACTTCCCTGAGAGGCGGTAGCTAGATCTCCGAAAGACTGTCTACGTGGGGACTTAGGTCAGCTTAACTACTTCGCTCTTAGATGTGGATTCCTGAGCAACATAGATGGCTCGCTCTACTTTTCTAGTGTAGACCAACTGTAAGTTTGGTTATGTGGTCTCTTGACCATTCTTAAGAACAAACTGTGAGTGTACTCAAACAGTTGGCCACAGCTTTTAGACAATACAGTGATGTAAACTACACCAGCAAAAGCATTCTGGTACCAGCAGAAGCTGTGTCTACACTAGGAAGGAATTGCAAGGCAAACTTTTTCTAGTGTAGACTTGAGTGTATGGTTAAGAAAGCCTCAAAAATATGCACTGATTGGAGAGAAGGCTGCAGAGAACCTGGAACAGTAGCTTTGAGAGACATAAACTACCCCATTGATCTCTGGGCTTGGCGTCACTAATTTTTGAATGCGGATTAACTTGAGGTACAGGAGGCCATCTGTATGCATTGGAGTTGCATTCTTGGAGAGGGTGATGGATATCAAAATGATGTATACTGGGGAACTTTTCCCATTGAGACACAATGGAATAAGCGGGGTGTAAACTTAGGTAGGGGTGGCAGCAGGGTTTTCTTGGGCTGGCTTTTCCGTGGCTGGGTTTTTTGGTTGCAGAAGTCTTAAAAAAGGATTTTATCAACGTCTGCGCTCTTGCATGAATCTTTGAACGAGAGATCTCCCTGCCGCAAGCCACTGAATCAAGAGCCCCGGAGACTTTGGCAGGCCATTCATGAAAAGGATCACTGCTCTGTATGATTTGTGTCATCTTATTCAGCAATCCAAAGAAATGGGAGAGATTTTTTATTGTCAGACTCCTGGCTTCCTGCCCTATGTCATTGTCATCATCCTTGCTTTCTTTGGATATCTGTTGTTGGTCCGGTTCAATCGGTTCCTCATTTGTCAGTTGCTCAGTGTGAGACCTCAACAACTCCTGTACAGCATATCCTCCTCCACCATCTCCTCGAAGCTGACGTCCTTCACCAACTTGACAATTTCTTGCTTAAGAGCAGGAACGGTATCAAATCCCACAAAGCCGTGGACAGCATCTGGCCGTGCACGACACAAATGCCATTCATACATTGCAAAGTGACCTCTTCCCATGACACATCAATGTTTTCCACACAGTGCAAGATGTTGTAGGACTTCCAAAACTCATTTACACTGGGCTTTCCTTCACCTGCCATCTCTGTAATCAGCATGGAGAACATCCTCTGTAGGTAATAACCCTTGAATGTGGCCAACGGACACAAGTACAGTACAATATGGGAACATGTTCCAATTCATGTTGGTCCCAATCCATGTAAAACATGGATATACAGATTAGGACCAACGTAAAGCAGAACGTGTACCCTTATTGATGAGCAACAGATATCTGAAACAACGAATAAAGGGGAAATGTATACCGGGAACCCCCTGTACCTAACATTGTTGTAGAGTCTAGTGTGAACTCCCCACACTTTTTGTGCAAAAAGTGTCCTGAATTATGTCTCAGTTTGGTACCACCAATGGGGGTGGGGTTTGAGACACGCCATATAATCACTACCCCTCCCCCAATTAAGAAAGAGACAACAAGCCCATAGGCAAATTTATGCCCAAGAGAGGCTAAACTAGGATCAAGGAGCCCAGTGAAACTATGCACAATATCCTATTCTGAACATCCACAGATCCTGTGAATAGCATCTCATTTGATTATTCATCTGAGCAAAGTTGTTTGTGATTAGAACTAGGAATAGTAATACCCCCTTCCCTCCATTTCAATCCCTGTTGAAAATCTATTTGGCTCATTTAACCTCTTGAATTTTGTCATTTTGCCACAGTGGTTTACCTCTTATGTTCCAACGTCTTTGTTTTGTTGAGGGGTATGCCTGCTTTCTGGGACAGGGAGGATGAAACAGGAAAATTGGTCATTATGTCTGTGGGGCTGAGTTTCAGGCACCAAAAAGACAGGAGCTGAGGAAAAAAGGAATCAGCTGCTGGAAGTGTTGCCAACTCGACATAGCAGGAAGTCACAAGACAAACCCTGAAAAGTCACTAAATATAGCTGTTTAAGCACTCAAAAGGAGTAAAAAAGGTCACTAAACAAAACTTCCAGAGAATTCAACAGAGAATTTTTTATATATGTGTGTGTGTGCATGCGCATGCCCAGGCAAGTATAGTCACAAAATCATTCACAAGTAGCTCAATAGTGATAATAAAATCCAATGTTAAAATCCATGTTGTTCTTACACATTCTGTTGGACACCAAGACAATGTCATTACCTCTCAATTGAGCATGTCCTTGGAAGGAATTGCATTCAAGGGCTCCTTGGACTGAGATCACTATAATCTGCTGGCGAGGAAAAGAAGTTTGTGGATGCCAATTAAATATTTTGCTAAAGCCAGGTGCACTTTGGAGAGAGCAGCACATTAGCCAGGGCTTGTTTTTAGCCAAATGTGTTCTTTCTTGCTGCTCCATGGTAGGTAGCATGTCCTGTGATGCAGGGAAAGATGGCTAATGAAGTGCTCAGAGTGGGGAAGGCAGGTTGTTGGTGAATGCCCTCCCTCGCCCCCCTGGCTCTGGGCCCTCCCTTTCGCTAACCTGTCATTTCAGATCTAGGCTGGCAAGAAAGAAGTTAACCAAACTCAGTCGTCCTTTGGACACATTTGGCAGCTCATAGTCCCAGCACCTCTGGGCAGTGTTTAATTTGTGCCAGGGCATACCAGGACTGAGGGCAGCTGAGCGCTGGCCCCTCTTTCATCACAAATTAAGCACTGGGCATACGTAAACCTGCAAAGTATCTTTGTCCCACTGCAGCCCAGGTCGGCTGGGGCTGGTTAATATCAGCCTCGCCTTTCTTGCCAGCCTGGATTTGAGCCGACAGGTTAGTGAAAGGGAGGACCCAGAGCCAGGGGAAGGGGGGCATTCGCCTGACCTGAGCGCAGTGCCAGAGGGAGCCAAGAAAGTAGATTTAAAAACAAATCCACTAGCCGGACCCCTTCTGCCCTCTTCCAGGGTTTGATTTCTGAAAACAGATAGGCAGCTAATCCCAGGCCAAGACAGGGCAATAAGTAAACGGGAGCCAAAATCAAGCAAGCGCCACCTTTCATCCTGTAGTAAGGGCTTCCTCCCTGGAGGCATGGTGCCTCCTACCCCATTGGGGCACATGGCTCTGTCTCATCCCACCTCGTCTTCCATCTGTGCGGCTCTCCTCACTGACTAACCTGCCTCCCCCACCCTGCCCACTTCATTAGCCATCTTTCCCTGCATCACAGGGTATGCTACCCATGCAGGGAGAAATTAAAAACATTTGGCCAAAAACAATCACTGGCTAACGTACTTCTCTCTCCATAATGTGCCTAGCTTAAGCTATTAGCCTCCACAAACCTCTTTTTCTTGCTTGCAGATTATAGTGATCTCAGCCCAAGAAACCCTGGAATGCGATTCCTACTGATGACATAATCCCAGTTGAGATGTAATGACATTAACTTGGTGTGCAAAAGAAAGTAGTAAGAAGAGCATGGAATGGATTTTATTAACACAGTTGAGCTGCTGGTGAATGATTTTGTGATTATATATATTGGTGACTTCTTTCTCTGACTGTCACTGTAATTGGCAGTGAAAGTCACTAGATTTGTCACTGGTCACTTTGACAGTTCTTTTTACACTAGGAAAACCAGAAAGTCACAAAATCCAGTGACAAAATAACTAAGTTGGCAACAGCCTTTGCTCCCAGGCTTTTACCACAGGAATCACTCCCCTTACTTTCCTCAGCAAGAACAGTCTACAGGACCAGAGTGACACCAGTGGGGCCTACAAAGAAGAAAATGAAAACAAAAACAAAAACAAAAAACACCCACTTATAACTTTGAAACTATCAGGAGGAAAAACGAGAGTGGTTTTGCATACAAAACCCAGGTATGTTGACTTTTCGTGCAGCGTTTTATACAGTCTTAAGGGTGAGGTTTCTAGCAATGTCAAAAGTTACTGTTTTTTTCCCCTAATGCTTGAAAAAAATTAGAAACTAACTATAACATAGCTGTATGGAAGTCTGTTGATGATCATGAGATTATTGTGGGAATTAATGTACAACCTTCAAGATTAGCCTCTATATTCATTTTTATTAATGAAAAAAGTCTCAGTAACAACATTTAGGTTCTGCATACAATATTGCAGACAATGTCAAGCAAGCCAGACACAATAATAGTCCACCCATGGGGATTGCTGGGTCTAGCCCAGAGAGAGTCTGGTTTCTTTGCAGTTCAGCTCAGCAACATGTAGGGAGAGCAATGGTCAGTCTTCTGCAATCATTTTTGACCTGTTTGCTTTCAAGGCTGTCAAGCAGCAAACTTTCAAAACTTGCCAGGCCCGGGCCGAGATCTTCATAATGGAAAGTGGCCAAAGAGTCATCTGGGATTCTTAGGCAAATCCCACAGTCTTGAATAGCAGTATGGGGACATCTTGGAAAACCCCCATCCAAAATCCTCTACACTAGTGGAAGCACAACACCAGGGGTTCTCAAACTTCATGGCACCGTGACCCCTTTCTGACAATAAAAGTTACTACACAACCCTAGGAGAGGGGACCAAAGTCCAAGCCTGCCTGAGCCCTGGTGCCCTGCGTGGAAGGGCCAAAGCCCAAGCCCCACCGCCCTGGGTGGGGCATGGGGGTCAAAGCTGAAGCCCAAGGGCTTCAGCCCCAGGCAGGGAGCCTGTAACCTGAACCCTGTCACCCAGGCTGAAACCCTCAGGCTTCGACTTCAGCCCTGGGCTGTGGGACTCAGGCTTTGGCTTTGGCCCCAGGCCCCAGCAAGTCTAAGCCAGCCCTGGTGACCCCATTAAAACAGGGTCACTGGGGTCCCAACCCACAGTTTGAGAACCGCTGCACTCCACAATAGCTGCTCAGATTTTCCCACCATGCACCAATGCATATATACTGTTAGGCAGCATCGTAGATTTGGATGGGACTGCATGGTTAGCACACAGTTTTGGCTGACAGAGAAACTGGTATGTGGACTAAGTTCAATAATGCTTGATTTGGTTCAGATCTCTGTCACTATGTGGTTAAAAAAAGCCATGATTGGAAACTAGCGTGGACAGGCTGGGAGACAGGCCTTTCTTGTTAAATAAAAGCAAAAAAAACCAAAAACCCCCAAACCATCTTCAAATATAGCTACATTGACTCAGATTTCACACCTGCATCATGGTCTGCAGTTTTGATATCACTGTTGGTCCCGAGTCCGTTTATCACCGCCTTCCCTCTCTGCAGAAATGGTTTTCATTTCTCTCGCCATGACATTGTCTCCCTCCTCACAGTAGAAGCTGAGGAACAAAGGATTCCTCAAAAAAAAAAAAAATAGAGCAACAGCTAATGTTTTTCAAAGATTTCTTCATGAGGCTTTAGTGGCTCAGAACAATTTAAACACAATAAATCATGGGAGAGAGAGAACGAACACTCTGATTTTCACTTGTTCCAGATAGTCAGAGACATCTGTAAGTACTGGGTCTACCTGTTACAGGAAGAAATCTGTTTGCTGCTCAGTTTCAGTATAACTCTTCAGGGCAGTGTGGAGTTCCCCCTGTTTTGTTCAGTGTGTAAACTCTTTAGTATAACATGACTAACAAAGTAGAGGCTGTGGGATCCCCCCTGTGTTAAAAAAAATAAAAAAAAGTACTTCAACCAGATAAATTAGCTACTGGAACAGAAACCAATATAAGCAAATGTTACACTAGTACTAGCTAAGGGCGTTGTGCTTACATCTGCTCTCATGTGGGGAGTGGAGCCAAATTTAGTTTAACTGGGTCATGGCAGCTAAACTAAAATTTTGACTGGTAATTCAGAACAGTCAGTCATATATCAGCCTCCACAGAATATTTATTTCTTCCCTAACAACTTCTGGAAACTCATTTGGGCAGAATCAAAATCTCCATTCATAAAGCCAAGCATTAGTGCTCTAACTTAGCCAGATGTATTATTAACTCTTCTACAGGAAGAAGCTACAAAATAAAAAGCAACATCTTGCATGTAATTCTACTGATGTAATTCTGCTACTTGGTGCCAGCATTTCAAGTACGTAGAACAATGAGCCATACGCTCCCATGGCTTACGTGCTGAACACCGTAGCAATTTATTACAAATTCTACACGCAAGCTAAAACTTACTACTTGGTATGCTGCCACTTTGTACTGACCTGCAGCACAAAAATGGTCCCACGCAAAAGGGAGGGAGAAGCATTTGGGGGATGGGAAGTAGAGGAGGTGTGGCAGGAATCAGAGTATTACCGTGAAATATGAGGAGAGATTAATAAGACTGGGACTTTTCAGCTTGGAAAAGAGACAACTAAGGGGGGATATGAGTGAGGTCTGTAAAATCATGCCTGGTGTGAAGAAAGTAAATAAGGAAGTGTTATTTACTCCTTCTCATAACACAAGAACTAGGGGTCACCAAATGAAATTAACAGGCAGCAGGTTTAAAACAAACAAAAGGAAATATTTTTTCCACACAACGCACAGTCAGTCTGTGGAACTCCTTGCCAGAGGTTGTTGTGAAGGCCAAGACTATAACAGGTTTAAAAAAGAATTAGATAAGCTTGTGAAGGATAGGTCGATCAATGGCTATCAGCCAGGATGGGCAGGGATGGGGTCCCTAGCCTCTGTTTGCCAGAAGCTGGGAATAGACAATAGGGGATGGATCACTTGATGATTACCTGTTCTGTTCACTCCCGCTGGGGCACTTGGCATTGGCCACTGTCGGAAGTTAGATCTGGGTTAGATGGACCTTTGGTCTGACCCAGTATGGCCATTCTTATGAAATAGCAAAAGTAAGTTGCAGCAGGAAAAAAAGAGGAAAAAATCCATTCCTCAGCGCTGGAAATTATAAATGCTTCTGTGGCTAAGAGCACAATAGGCACCATCTGCACATGGAGAGGGATTGTGGACTTTGTATAATCAGACTGCCAGAGGCTTGGAAATTTGCTGCATGTATCCATGTGTGGCTCTGGCCTCTTATTACAGATTTAAAAACAAAAACAAAAACCAATCTGCATCCCCACAATCATATCATCAACTGGTATTTTATCACTTTAATAGGTGTTTCTAGCCATGCTCTACATCAGTTACTAAAGACTTCTCCTCCCACCCACTCACGACTAGATGGCAGGACATGCATTGACACACACAGATCAGTTTTGTGGGAAGTGTCAGGCTAGCCCAGTGCATCTTTTCTGCATGTCTTCTGCAGAAGGGAACCTCTGCAGTGCCGCTCTTCTCTTCCAGAGCTCTGTCCCGTTCTTGCCCCAGCACCCCAACAATATCCCTCCATGGATGCTCAGTGCAAAAAGGGCTCTGCTGATTTATTGTTTTTGGAGAATTGCTGCTCTGCCTCCCAGCCGAAGTTATTCTAGATGTACTGTACAGCACTATTGCCTGCAAACCAGGTGGGTTTCTGTGTAGAAAGCCAATTAGGAGTCATGTTCCATGTTCTGCTAACTCTCTCCCTGAGTCCCCTGAATGTGCCTGTTGCTCAGCAACCCCAGTGACACAACCAACAACCACATCAAGAGCCATACTACCAAGGTAGGAGAGGGGCTGTTATCCCTCCAGAAGGCACCTGCCTGTACAATGCTGGGGTACCTTCCTCGTGAATCACCATGATCCATAGCATTGGGAGGCCTGCTTCTGTCCCTGCTCTACAGCCCCTGAAACCTTTCCTCTTGAGGGGATGCTGTACAGGAAACACAGAGGGGACTTTGTGGATACTTTTCCCCCTCGCTACACCTTCCTGTGGGCCTCGTGGGGATGGAAGAACAGGCGATCTTGGAAATTCCTAGACCTTTTTACTACAGCATGGAGCCAAAATGCGTATGGAATCCATCAGTTTACCAGACATATTTTATATTAAAGGTTCCATTAATAAATAATAATAGATGTTGTAAGCACATTCCAGACATGAGCAGTATGGGTTATAGGTATGAACACAACAGTAGGGGTTATAAATGGTTATAACCAATCTATTGTCCTGTGGCACTAACAACAGATTAAAACATTTAACCCTTTATCAAATGGAATCTTAACATAAACCATGACCAGTGAACTCCCTTAGCCCCCAAGTTATTAGAAGGAGAAAAATTCCTGTCCCCATTCACATGCATAAACAAACAGATTATTCTTGTCCATCCCTGCATCCCTCCCTCCGTATGAGTGGATGCACTTGGAAGGGCATAGGAGATAAGGAGCAGAATAATTGCAGTTCTTATGCCTAATTGAGCACAAGGACTTTGCCATCCCAAGGGGGCCGAGGCCTATATTTAAGTACAACCCAAAAAAATGCAGAATTGAGATATTTTAAAGGCAGCAACACAGCAAAACTTATGGGGTGGTTGTGGCTACTTGCATTAGAGAGAGATTTGGGATGCAAAGGTAGGAGAAGAAATGTTATTTCTAAAAGCCAGAGTGACTTCCATTATATTATAAGAATCCGCCAACCTACACAGTCATTATATTATTGCAGCCGTGGACTGAAAGGAACTAAGGACAATAGCAACAGAAAGGAGAACAAGATCTTGCAGCCTTAGTACAGTCCCTATACAGCCTTCCACTGCACTGTGTAGAGAGTGGCTCCATATCCATGTTTGCCATTTGAAGCAGGTGGAAAGGTCAAATGACTGACACTTGCTCCGTGCTAGTACCAGATCAGGTTATAAATGCAGTTTGGTGAACATGGCTGTCCATAAAGGGATAGTGGTAGGGATTATTTACCCTGTGCAACATGGTCTCAGTCAAATTACATGGCAAGTTGCCATGTAAATTAGTGCTCCTTGTTGCACCATCAATTCCCTCTCAGTTCCTTTAACTAACCTCAGATGGGGAGGTACCTTGTGCTTGGAGGGGACCAATGGCAGCATTGCACCTGAGCCAAACACATTTCTAGTTTTGTTGTGTGGGTTTGGGAGGGTCAGAGAGGCAGGATCTCCACAGGGCTGAACAGAGGCTTTCCCATGGATCCTAAGACACCAGAGATAAGCATGGTATAAATGCATACATAGATGGGGCTGTGCATGGCTAGATGGCAACATCTTATTTATTCTGTGCAAATGCCAGTTTCCCCCATCTTCCAAAGCATAATGAATCAGGTTTTCCTCATGTCCTCTTAACATACATGTTTGTACAGATCAGGTTTACTGGCCCAGCTCCAGAGAGCTGTCTGGCAGTTTGGTTGGGTATCGTCTAACTGCTGCTTTCTCCTTTTGGCCCAGTTATACACACATTCCTAACGCAGCCCCATTAAAAGACAACTGCTGTTTCAATTTGTAGCTTCTCAGGGCCAACGCTCAGCATCCAGGGCAGGTATAGTGGGGTTTAACTGAGAACCCTGCAGTTTGGCTGATCTCATCTGCAAGGCAGGGCTGCTGGAACTGGCATTGTGGCAGCACCCCCTGGCTTGAATTGGGTTCCATGATATACAGGATTTGCAGTTTTGTTCAGTGGCTTTCAACACACCCACCATACAAATTGTTCCAATGTCATTGCTGCAAGGTACCATTTTGCAGTGTATTTCTGCTTGGTGGAACAGGTCATTCTAAAGACACATGTAGTAGCCGCACAGATAGGGCTTTGAATCCAAATGTGCACTTCCCAAAATACAGCTTTCTGAATTCTTTTAAAACTTTCTAGGGGAAAACTATTTAAGTGTGAAGAACATTCTACATGAGTATTATTAGTAGTGATAGAAAAGCTCCATTTATCAAAGCGAGTGAGTTTTATTTGGTTTTAAATCGTATACAGGGGACAATTCAGTCAAAATCCTTTTTAGTTTTGTGTAGTCTCAAGGCTGTCTTTTCTGTACGGAGCTCCTACTGAAACAAGTGGGGATGATGCAAAACTTGATGATCAAGCAAACAATTATGAAGAAGCACTGTATTATCTCCTCATTTGATGGAATAAAGAAAGATACCAGTATCCATCTTCAGTATCCATCTGCATTCTGATCAGGAAAAAGGATTTGGGAGATTACTGAAACCATCATCCCTATTCAAAATAGTAGAAGAATGGGAGAGCTCAAACTGTATTAACAAAGTGATGAATGCAGAGAAAAAACACAATTCATAAGTGCAATTTAAAGTGAAATAGTAAAAACTGCAAAATAGCTAAAAACATTAACAGAAAATGTTTAGCCCTCAAGTTACATTGCATTTTAGAAGTAAATGAACTCTTCTCTGCGAGACCTGAGAGATCAGGGGTTTGTGTTTCTACAGCAAAAATGTAATGTCATTGAACACCTAAAGCAGAACAGCTCAGTCCTCTCCCACAATAGTATTCAACCTTTATACAAAGTTATTGGGACAGCCAGTGTGACAACAGGTGCTGAAATGCCACCTGGGTGCAGACCACATCCAGCTCAACATCTCCTTTATGTCACAGATATGGGACACCATCTCCCAGCTTTCTCACTGCCTGATCAAAATGAGCACCTGGAGGAAGAGCAGCTGGCTAAAGCAGAACCCAGGCAAGAGCAGTAAAAGATTGAAAAGCTTAGGAGAACGTACCTCCCTGTAATACTCTGGTATATATATTACTTCAGGTGGCATCCACCAAGGAAGTTAGATGCCTATGTCCCATTTTCAGACACTGTTGCAATCCGCAACACTGCTGCTTGGCTGCCACTTAACCCGTTAGGTGCCTAAACTCACTTCAGCACCTACATTTTTTCCTTTGGGCATGCACATCGCAGCCTCCCTCTAGATTATCAGGCACCTATCCCCTGCCTGAGCATGCACACTATTGCCTGATGATACGCAGCAGAGAGGCAGGCATGCATCTGGATGCCTAAGCCCCAGCTTGATTCACAAACTGGGAAAGATAGGCATTGGCCAGCTCAAGTTACATGTCGGGTAGTGGTCCTGATCTGGTAGGCAGCCTCTGAGCACACCTATGTGATCAGGCCCTCAGGCTAGTTCACACAAAACAGGGAGGAGGAGACACTCCCTCATGGTCTTTAGCTTAGTGGATAAGGTACTCACCCAGCACTTGGGAGACTCCTAGTTCAAGTCCTCCAGGGCGGGGTGGGGGAGAAGGGATTTGAACAAGGGATCAGCCACCTTTCAAGGAGGTGGATTACCACAGTGATGGGAAAAAACCCCTTCCATTGCTGTAGTAAATGTTTACAGTACAGTGACATAGCTGCAGCTGTGAGGCTGTAGCAGTTGTAATGTATACATACCAAGGCCTGGTCTAGACTAGGAAATTAGGTTGGCTTAACTACACCGCTGAGCAATGTAGTTAAGCAGACTTCATTGTCTAGCACAAACCAGGCCTCGAATCGTTTTAGGTAAAGGGTAGTAAACATATAGAATAATTTACCAAGGAAAGCCACTTAACAAAACAAAAAGATGGAGAGAAACACCAGTAAGTGAGTTTTAAAAGGTGACTAGTATCAAAATTATCAAGATGAGTGCCCTAAATTGTATGGGTCCCTCTGCACTCCTCTTGAAGTTCATAAGAGGAGTAAGTGCTCAGTCCTTTTTTGGGATGGGGAGGCAAACATACCTTTTAAGGTTCCTCAGTGAAAGCATCTACACTGAAAAATGGTGCTTGGGTTTATTTCTGGAGAAGGAGGGAAGAGGATTAAGAGTTTTGTGAAAAAGCAGGAAGGTGGGATTAAACAAACAAACAAAAAAACAAGCAATGGGACCTTTGGCCTAATAGGTTTTCCTGTACCTAAAACATTTTATGTTCTCTCCCACTGATGCACATTTCGGGTTACGCTGCACTAGGTGAAGCTTGTTCTCTCTGCTTTCAAAAATCTTTAAAGTGACGTAGTTAAGAGAACATGACACTTTGCTTACTGAGGTGATATTGGAGTAGTTGCTTAAGATACCTTCCTCGAGTTATAGCTGTGACAGCATTTACACTACAGTTGCAAAGTCAGTATAATACTGTGTAGACATTATTTATGTTGGCACACCCTAAATGTGTTTTGAGTTTGAGAATAATTGTAGGGTCTGATGTTAAGGTTTATATTTTTATGGTATAAATACTTTTATTTTTCTAGAGGAATGAATAACCTTCCTTCTATTGAACAGATGCAGCACTGCTCAGCACAGCTGCATTTTTATTACATTGCACAGATGAAACCTTTGCTGCTCATCTGTAAATAAAGCTCATGTGCAGTGGTTATCATATACAGAGAAAAGCCTCATTTTTGGCCAAAGGACATTTTCATCAACGTTAGAAATAATGTTTCCCCCTGGAAATAAGTTTATAGTGGTAAAGCTCAATATAAATATCCACGAGCAGCAAATACACATCTTCTGCAGTCTGAAGCTGCAGAATTGTTACATAATTTTAACTGCTATTTGTTATCTAAAGAGTTAAACAATTGGGGATGGGATGTGCGGGGAGGAACAGAATGGGATGGGTATTGCACTATCAAAAAGCCGCTGCAGTAACTGTTTATGTAAATCAACATATGCCCCAGAATAAATCTTGCTTTTTGCCTCAGATTGAGCTGAGATCTCCTACTGCCAGAACAAATTAGGAGAGCAGAAAGTTTGTGCTAGTTTGCTATAACGTAATGGTCTCAAATATAGTATTACTTTTAGGAGATTCATAACAGATTGCAGAAGCCTCCTTGATTAGAACTCTGGTTCAAATCCAGCCCTGGCCAGCTATGGCTGAAAGTCATTACTGTCTACGAAAAGGCTGTTTGAGGATCTGTGCGTCGTGGGTTGGTAATTTTGTTCTTTATCACATGAAACCATCATCATCATAATTAGATTATAAGCTCTTTGAGGCAGAGACCATATCTGTACAGCACCTAGCCCAATAGGGCCCTGGACCATGACTGAGGCCCTTAGGCACTATCTCATTACTTTTTATTATTTGTATCCTGGTTGGCCAAGTTGTCTTCCCCTTTGTTTCACTTTGTCACCAATTAATTGATATAAGGAAGGCAGAAGCATCTCAGTTTGTTTTAGCTAGCTCTTTGTGCTGCATGGCTTTTAAAACCCTCAGAAGCTAAAAGTTTCAAAACAACTCTACTTTTAGCAACTGAGCAGCCATGACACAATCTAGTCTCTTTATTATGTTTCTCAGTAAATACTACACAACCTATTTCTCAAGACTTTCACTTCATATAGGAAAGCATCTTCCTTCCTCCTCTCATTACATCTCACCAATATTCATTAATATTTTCTGAGTTATTTCGTGATTTCTCAACAATATCATTAAGTGTATTTCCTAACTACTTCTTCCCCTCCCTGACATGGTCCCTTGCAATTGGTCTATATGCCACAATCAGTAGTCACTATGGGTTGGCCATTTGATGGCCTATGACAGTGTTTCTCAAACTGGGGCCACCACTTGTGCACTGGCCAATGGGAGCTGCAGGAAGTGGTGGCCAGTACGTCCCTTGGCCCGGGCTGCTTCCAGCAGCCCCCATTGGCCTGGAGTGGCGAACTGCGGGCAGTGGGAGTCGCAATCGGCCGGACCTGCGGACACGGCAGGTAAACAAACCGGCCCAGCTCACCAGGGGCTTTCCCTACACAAGCAGCGGCCCCAGTCTGAGAAACACTGGCCTATGAGAAATGAGTTTGAGGTCTCAATCCATTTCATAGATGGCACTTGTCTATTTTGCCCAAGAAAAAGGAATACTCATGCCACTTGGCCAGATAGTATTACATGTATTTCCCTTAAGTCCTAAACACAGCATGCATCTTTACTCCATATTGCATCAGGGCTCCAAAATAGGCCAGGTATCTCCCTCCGCCCCCAGTTACATGTCAGCCAAGAGTCAAATTTACTGGCAACTAAGCTGCCACTAAAATGAAGGGGAATGAATTATCTACATACAGCAAAACTGAGTGGGACCGGTTAGACCAATGTTTGTTTCTCCATTCTCCAGGAGTAGTAACTGGCCTTCTTACTGCCTACAAATGGTGATGGATTAATTGGGCTGTGGAGATTCCCATGATGCTGATGAAGATTAGGCACCGTGATCATCTTCTCACTTATACTAGAGTAACCTCTTCAATTTCAGGGGAGTTACTCTTGTTATCAGAATCAGACAATGGCTTTTTAGGAGTTCGCCTCTGCCTGTTCATTTTCTTCTGCTGTTATAATATAGGATTGGGAATCTCTTGGCATAAGCTCATGTTTCTTTAGGAATAAAAGTCTGATGATTTGTCTCTAAATAATAGCAATATCTGGATTATAGGCAAACTCCTGGCTCCATTGAAGCCCATGGCAAGACTTCCATGGGCTTCAGTAGGGCCAGGATTTCACAGTATGTGTGGAAGACACTTCCCCACAATAACTCCAACCTCATTGCAAGTGGTTTCTCTTCACAGTAGCAATAAACACCTCCCTTCCCTGCCTATTCTGCAGCTTCTATTGGGCACTGTGGGGGCTTATATATTATTGACGCTGAGGGGGCTTCACAAAGAGACTTCAATGTTGCTATGCAGAGCATCACACTGTCTAACTTTTAGGTGCCTAGAAAATCCAGAAATCACAAAGCCAAGTGAGGTGCCTAGATTCCTATGCAATGAATAGGGGCAGACAGCGCCTTAGAATGTGATACACAAAGCACCACATGGTAGGCGGGGAGCCACCTAAAACTAGACAATGGGAGATGCCAACACTATGGGTGTGTCCTAAATCCCTCCCCTTTCTCACACATAGGCATGTAAATCCAGGCTGTAGGGAGGCACCTACATCAAATTAGCTATGCTTGAACAGACACCTGTGGCCTGGAGTCAGATGCCTTAGGCACCTCCTTCAGAAATAAGATAGGAGCCTGTCTCTCCCTACACAAAATGATAGAGGAGTCACTGCTGCCTGTGGTGCCTACCTTATAACATTTAGCGTAGTGGTTAGAACCCTCACCTGGGATATGGGAGACCCAGGTTCAATTGCCCCCTCCCTGCCAAAGGAGGATAAATGATTTGAACAGGGTCTCTGCACCTCTCAGAAGAGTTCTCTATCCTCTGAGCCATGGAACAGTCCCATGTGGGGCTCCCTCAGTCTCCCCTGTTGAAAAAAATAATAAAAAAAAATATTTTCTTTTAACAAAGGATTCTACATTGGGTCTCCTTTATTACTGTACCTTGGAGTCCCTCCACTTCTTTCAGAAGTTTACCAATTCCTTTCAATCACTTATAAATGATCTATTCTTCTGACAGCCAGAACAGCACAGGAGAAGTACGTCCTTCTTGTGGAGTGAGTATGTTATATAGGGTATAAGGGCACCTTTTCTAGAGTCTTTATACTAAGTAAATGTATGGGTTTAAAGATGGTCTAAAAATGAACACAATTCAACAATACTCTACCAGGTAAATGTTTAAAATTAGATACAAAATAACAAGTTCAAACAATCTTCTGCAACTATAGGATTTACCATATCCTGTGCCGAGACCAGTGTGATGGCCAATGTTGGAAGCTAGGTAACTCATGAAACTTCTTAGAAAAGACAATACAGATAAATGAGACATCATACACTTATCTACTCCCACAATTTTAATGAGACAGGATTAGGCTCACAGTTTAGGGGCCATGTTTTGCAGTGTGTGTGTGTGTGTGTGTAGGAAGGGGGAGAGGGGCTTGAAGGCAGGAGAAAGCTAGGGACTTCTTGCTTAACCCCTGTGGAGTTTAGAATAAGCCCTTAATTTGCATACATATTTTAAAAAATGGTGATTAATGATCGTGTATTTTTAAAAGCCGGACAAGTTTTTCCCAAACACAGGAAGTAAATTCAAATAATATCCTCCTTGCCACTTAAAAGTACAATGAAAACCATCTTAAGTGCCTACTCATAGAATCACAGACATACTCAAGGGATTTACAAATAAATTGCTTAATGGGCATTCTCTTCTAATAAAGGTACAACAGAATTGTTCTGCTTGGACTGAATTCCTCTCTGGTTTAACTCCATCATCAGATGTAATTATTCACTATCATACTGGGGATATGATGTATTTTGGGTGACTTATCAGGACAGAAAGTTGTCTAATAAGGATAGTTATTAATACAATGTTCCACTGTCTGTTCATAGCTGGAGGTTCTTATCTAAGATCTAGATCAGGAGTTGGCATCCTTTCAGAAGTGGTGTGCTGAGTCTTCATTTATTCACCCTAATTCATGCTAGTTTTGTGTGCCAGTAATACGTTTTAACATTTTTAGAATGTCTCTTTCTAGAAGTCTATAATATATAACTAAACTATTGTTGTATGTAAAGTAAATAAGGTTTTAAAATGTTTAAGAAGCTTCACTTAAAACTAAATTAAAATGCAGAGCCCCCCGGACCAGTGGCCAGGACCCGGGCAGTGTGAGTGCCACTGAAAATCAGCTCGCATGCTGCCTTTGGCACGCGTGCCATAGGTTGCCTACCCTTGACCTAAATCTTAAAGTCCATACTTCATTTGCTCGGGAGCAGGGATTTTAAGTTCAGTGTTGTTAAAAATTTTCAGTTACAAGTAAGAGATTAATGTTTTTGTACAACTCTGTAGTATGAATATTTCACTACACTGAAAAGTTTGCTAGTTTTAAACTCCAACAAATCCTTAAAAGCTTGCAACAACAACTAGTTTTCTAGGTTTTGAAGAGAACGTTTTCCAAAAAAATGAAATAATATATTAAACTACATTTTTCAAAGCAGCCTCATTGACATTTTTGGTTTTTCTTGTGAAACACTTTAGTGCCTTTTTGGTTTTTAAAAGAATATTTTTTCTTGATAAAGTTATTGAAAATGCAGATTTTAGTAAACAAAAAAATTCAATGACCATTTTGATAAAAAGAGATAAAGCATGACATTGCTCAGGAAAAAAAGCAAGTCCATTCCAAACAGTCCCATAATAAAAACAACTTTGAGATTATTCACAAAGGTAGCTTTTCACTTTTTGAAATAAGTCTACCTAGAAATTTTAATTCCAGGCTTCCTGCCATTTGCCAGCTGGCCTCACGGTCACTGTAGATTTAATATACTGTTCTCAACCTACTTGTAGATTGGCCGTTGATGGAATGAGAGCTGCACTATGTACTAAGCACAATACAATACATGGGCCTATAATTAGTTACCTTGACTGCGTGCACGAAACCAGTTGATTGTGCATGCAGGTGAAGATAATTAGCCATATGCATTCATAATCATGGAAGTTAGATGTGTAATTCTGTTGGTTTAAAAAAAACAACCAAAAAACTGTTCCTGTTAAGCCAATAGCAAGAGAAAACTTAATTTGCTGAGAATACCAGTGTGGCAGGATAGTGTGTTTTTCCACTCATACAAATTCTTTCATCATGGAAAAGTTAATCATCAGTAAAAAGGGAGAACAAGAAAGGATCTAAGAGGCTCAAGAGTTTACCAGTGGGATTAGGAACCTTTCACGTGTAGACAGCTAGTTCAAATCTAGGCCAGGTCAGTAGAAACCAAAAGTGGTCAACAATTGATATATGGTGGACCTCATCCAGTTATCAGTACATACTTGTTCATTATTTCAACTGTACCAGTACAATTGGTTCTAAGTAGCTCAGAGGCCAAGGACGGAATGGGTATAGATACTGAATTAAGTCTCACGCCCTCTACCAGAGCTATACTATACAATGCCAAAGAGCCTTCTATTACCACTGCCTGATCTCTACCTGCTCTAAGGATAAAATAAGGAGTTTAATTGTACAATGTGCTGAATTGACACCGTTAGCAATTACTGCCCCTGGAATTCAAGAGAAGAGAAGAGAACAGTCCAACAGAAGATGCAGCTATCCAGTAAATCATTCATTCCTAACCCTACCAAAATTGTGTGAGATGGTACCCGTTTTTTTAACCTGAGACCAGTTAAGCTGGCACTTCCACAACCGCAATGACTGTTTAAATTCTTTCTAGCAGTACAGAGGAGATAAGATTATGATGGTTGGAGATATCAGGTCTGTTTAAATAATGAAGGCAATTCATTTGCTTGTGGTAAAACAACTCAAGGACTGAGAATGTACAATTTCAGATCAAAGTACCACACTGCACTTTGTGTTTATAATCCTAGGTCCAATAGTATTTGTTGGTAAACAATAAAAATGTAATCATTACAAGCCAACTGTAAATCAGTGGCAGGGTTTAAATATTGTGGCATGACAAGGAATATTCAAACTAAGAACCTAGTTGGTATAATTAAATAAGACAGCAAGAGGGACATGGAATTTTTTTAAAAAGTCTTCTTACAGACACAAGCAAGAGAATATCAACCTGTTGACTGCTCTACTGTTTCACATAGCAGGAGTGCAAAGAAATAAGTGAACTAGTATATTTGCCAATTTCTTTTCTAAAGAACTATTAAGACACTGAATTTGCAATATTCAGCACATCTCCCACCATATGTCAAACAAAATGGATTAAAACCCATAATTAAGGAATATACATCTCAATCTCCCTCTCTCACTCTCCCCCCACCCCACACATACACACATTAAGAGAATGTCAAGTCAAGCACTCAAAAGTTAGGAAATGCCAGAATTAATCTGCTGGTGCACCTTAATTTGGTCCTTTTGTGAATATGCATTATGATACAGTCTTTAATCACATTGTTCCCACACACAGGACCCCTGCATCGTTCCGGCCACCAGACGGACAGCACTCACTTAATAAGCAGCTACTCAATGTTTTGTTTGCTCCTCGTTGTTCAAAGTGTGGCTCTGTTCCTTGTTTACTGCATGCTATTTAAACCCACTTATTAATTTCCAGATGAGTTTTTCTAAGGTGCTCATTATTAACTGATAACAGCAGTAAGTTGTCATCCTCTCTCGACAAGCACTAGACTCAGGGTTTCACAGATATATGCTGACAGCAGAGGAGTGTTGAGACTCAGGGATGCTGGATTCCATTCCAGGCTGTAGAGGGGAATTTCCTCTACTGGGCACAGACTCTTCTGCTCATTTCCACTCAAACATGGCCCCTTTCTACCCTGTCCCAGTCCAGTCTCTTTCCCATCCCTGACACCTCACCCCACTCCCATTCTCCTCACTTAGACGATTGCAATCTTCACTCCTCAGGGTTCTTATCCCAGGCCCAGCCTCTTTGTCCTGCAAGTCCTAACGTCAATCCTCTGGACTCCCCATCCCAGACTTCTTGCCCAGCCAGTCCTGTTCCTCCCGCCGCCCCCTCCATTGCATGGCTCATCATCCAAGCCATCCCTCCTCTCATCCTGGCTTCCAGTCACCTCAGCCTATGTTTCATCCCCACAACGATGTGGGGGGAGGGAGGGCAGGGTGCACACTCTGACCCAGCAGAAGTTAATACGGGTCTGGGTCTGTGTTACCTTTTCTAGGAAGTTCACTTCCTGCCCTCCTGGGGTTCTTAAAAACCATCTAAATCTACTCAAAGATTCAAAGAGTTCTTTTTTTGATACACTGCCATAAGAGATTACGCTTTTAAACAGGAAGACACTGTTCACTTTAACACTGCAACAGTTTAAGAACCCCTGCAGGCTGTTCCTGTGCCTTAGTGGTCATTCCAGATCACATGCAGCGCATGAATGAGATGTGATAACATTCCTAGTTTCTTTGTGATCCTCAGATGTGGATCCAAGTACAGATTCAATGATGGCACTCTCCCTCTGCAACCGCACATTTGTTCAAATAGCTCTCTTGCAAGACGAGAGTGGAAAAAGTGGGTCATGCACTTTGCCACAGTGAGCTGGCATCTGTAAATGCCTCTTAAAAGGACAGGGAGAGGTGGAGGACTTGTGGGCCCATCTAATGCTGTCCAGCAGCCTGTGACAGGGTGCAGGGGTGCTCTCAGCTCAGCCCCTTGTGTACTGGGTCCTAACTCTAGCTTCCCCTTTCCTCGGTACAGGGGATGGGATGTGACACAGGGTGCTGAACAGACATGATGCGGATGGCTGGAAGAAGGTAGGCCCATTCGCCAGGCTGCAGTTCTTTGTTAGTTACTTCTGTTATCTTGTTTTGATTTGCATGTTAAACAGACGCTCTCCTGCTGTACAGACCTGTTGTGGTTTGACCTCTGCTCAGACATCCCACTTCCACGGCCCTTTAATAGTAGTTTTTTACTTTGAAGATTCAGAAGAACTCGTCACCTCAACTGTTGGCTGTTACTATTGGCTTGCAGAACTGGCATGAACAGTCAGGGCCCAGGAATACTTCATCATCACGTGCAAGGTGTTGTTTTTAAATTGATCATTTTGTTTACATTGCCAGGTGCTGTTGGCTGAGGTAGGGGTGTATGTGAAACACACCAACCCCACATTACAATGATTAGAGATAGTGTCATTTCTTTTCATTTGCTTCCATTTTCATACTAGCCTGAGTGGAAAACTGCCTGGACTGCAAAACCTGAGAGCAGCAAGTCAAGGACAGGTTCTTCTCTCCTCCAGCATCCCGGAAGCATCCTTTTATGGAGCTTGGCTATTCATAATGCTGGTCCCCAGAGATTATATTTGACATTTTATGGGTGTATTTGGCTGATTTAAAAGGAACACTTTAACACTTAAGCACAATAAAATAAGTTACTGATCAACAGAAGGGGAAGGCTCAATGATCTGATCATCTTCCTTGGATTATGCAGGCTTTCTGGAACCAAAGGTTCCAGTCTTAGTCAGAGGCCACTCTAGCTATAGGCAAATGAGGTAGCTGCCTAGGTTGGCAGATTTCTGGGCAACTGCCTCTGGTGGCAGATTTGGCCCAGAGACCCTTTCCTGACAAAGAGGTGGCTGGGCCAAACCTGAGAGGCACCGCAGCCCCATCCACCAGGCTGCAACACCACTCCCTCACATCTGGCTCAGCAGCTCCTCCATCATGACAGAAATGTGGCTGGGCCAAATCTGCAGCCCTAGGCCTAGAAGGAGGGATGCGGCCTGCCAAAGTTTTGTCTAGAGTAGCAGATTGTTTTGAGCGGCCTCTGGTCCTAGCAGGGAGGATTCAGGCCTTTGTCATTCTGAGGTGGATAGATTGTGTGCCACAAAGTTCACCGTGTGAAGGTCCTTCGGAAGAAATCTCTACTCACACTACTACCTTATTGCATAAGTAGGTCCATTCATTTCATTAGGACTACTCAACATGAGTCATAGCTGTCCAAAATGAGGTGCAAGGATATTAACGATCTCATGACACAGTGCCCTTAGCCAGAATTCCACCCGCCCCTTTCCCACATACATTGGTGTGTGAGCTGTGCACCAGTTGGCTGCGTTTTAGTTATGCTGCTTGTGTAGAGTATGTGAAGTGCTTTGGGAGCATTAAAAATTATATATATATATATATATATATATCACACCAACAAAACACAAACTACCGTTACTAATGGTTTGCAAAACTGGCATGAACTCTCACAGCCCAGGAATACTTCATCATCATGTGCAATGTGTTGTTTTTAAATTGATCATTTGTTTACATTGCCAGTGGTGGCAAAAAGCTAATTTTTTTTTCTTTCCTAGGAATCTAATCTATCTTTTGAGTGTTTCTGAACTTCAGAAAGTATTTTCATCCCACATGTTAATTACAGTAAAACAATCCTCTTAGCACTGGAACATTTTGCTAGAGCTTTAAATTGGGTTATGTAAATTATTTGTAATTCTGGCAATGGGTTTCTCTTCTGCCCAGAAGGACAGTTGTTGCAAGATGGTAATAATCAGTGGAGATAATCAACTGAAGGGATTGTTTGAAATGCGGTTTTACCTCAGAGATACACTACAAGTTTAGCAAGATATTAAGGCATTTTGAAAAACACCATTGTTCTCAACTGGTCTGGGATACCAAAACTTTCATTTTACTTTTATAAGAAAAAACAAACTTTTGAGACAAACAGTGAATTTAAAAGATGGGAGCCCTTTCCTGTGACTCAATCCAACATCCATGGACGTCAGCAAGACCTTGACTCAGGGGAACCATCCTTTGCTATCTCAAGGTTAGACCCTGAGAGCTATTGAGCATCTGTGACTCCTATTGCTCTCACCATTGTTCTCACCATTTCATTCTGTAATCCCAGTTCTGTTTGTCTCAGGAAGAGCACTAAAGGGAAAGAGATACACAAGACAGTAAACTCTAGTGCTGCCTTTAATATTATAATAAAGAGCTCAGTTAACTCTCCAACTACAAAACATCCTGTTAGACACAAGAAAAGCAACATTTTCATATCTAAACAAAAGCATGGACCGAACTCTCTTTTAAGAAGCCATAATTGATTCTTTTAAAGTCATAATTCCATGCCAATTTCACAGGGGAAATCTGCTTAAACAAACCAAACCAAAACCCTGTAGTACAATACGATCCTTAGAATTTAAAAGGCAGGTGTGCAAAAAAGACTGCCTCCAAAATATTACCACTGATATTAAGTTCTGTGTCATAACTGCATTGGAGCCCAACCCAAAGTCATTTGTTCTGTAGTATGCAATACATAAGACACGTTTTAAAGAGGCATGCAAATAAGTTATATTTCAAAAAATCTTGCAGTTACAGGTTCACACAGCAGAGAACTCTAAGACTTCTCTATGCTTCATATTTTTCAAGTCTTGATGTGACTTTCAAAACTTTCTAGTAAGAACAAAGATTTTACATTTGTAGTTCTCTCCATATTTGGGCAATTCATCATCCTGATATAATATCGGTGCTGCTTGGATTTGTCATCCCTATCTTTTCTCACAATGGAAAGTCTAACTAGTCATCCTCCCATTTTTGTCCATGCATCATTACAGAAAATACACTAGATACAATCTATCTAAAGAGATTATACCCTGCATTCGCTCTTCTTGGTGCCATGTGAAAACACATACCAGTCCAAATCAAACCCAAAACAAAATAACCCCATACCTAGCTTACATAAAAGTATTAAAGCATTCTGTATAACTAGGACTCCAGTCAGCATATTCCTGTTTAATTTTTAAGTTAAACACACATACACTTTGTTTCTGTGTTTTAATGTTAGACTATTAGGATAGTTAGAACCTAAATTCTAGTTCATCATACTAACCCCTTTAAACTAATGCACAATTCATTGGAGAGCGCACGCACACACACACACACACACACACTTAACTTACCATTTTTTAAGCTGTCTTGTCTCTTCAGCATCATTGTATCTGGTGTCTTGTTTTAAGCAGAGAGAATAAATATAAATGATACTGAAGACAATATCCCTAAGGATCTACCAACCAACAGAATAAAAAAAAAATAAAAATCATCAACAGCCAGTGAAAACGTCGACCAGAAGATTTCTAGTCAGAAATAGAAGTGATCTGATGAGAAGGGGAAGGTTACGTTGCTGAGATATGAGTGCTGTGTACAGCTGTTACTCTAGTAATAATTCATCATATAAATATGTAAATGAGACGAGGAGGAGGGTGAGAGATTGCTGCTTAAATCACACAGAGTCACTCCCTGTCCTTAGGTAGAAAAATAGACCATCCCTACAGAAAGTGTTTCAGAAAATACAGAGTAAAAGTTCTTGCAATTTATAAAGAATGAAGTCATTTAAATATTTTTTCAACACAGAGTGGGCAAATTCATCCCTGAGGTAACTCTATAGACCTAAATGGAATTACACCAGGGATGAAAAGGATCTAGGTTTCTTTCGGTGCTAATAAGTGAGGATAAAGAGAGACCAGACACAGCTGATCAATGTTACCAGGATAGTAGTGTTGAAACATGTATGCATTGACTTTGCACTTCCAAGTACATTCCCACAGGATTTATACAAAAAGGTGGTTTAGTGAACTCTGGCTGCCCCTGTTAAATCCTAGTACTGCAACTATACCTTGCCAGGAATACTAAATAAATGTCTAATGAGACATCAGCACATGCAATAGACGTATCCTTGCTTCCATACCTAGTTCATCATCCTTAGCTTGTTGAAGGTCAGAGTGGTTTGGTGAAGCTTCAGAAGGTCCACAAAATTAGGAGAGGCAGAAAGGAGAGAGTCTGTAGGGGAAAGCGTTGATAGAGTAGTGCAGAGGGGAGCTCCACAGATTAGTACAGCAACACCCAAGGACAGGAGGATCAGCATGAGACTAATGCCGAAGTACAGCTGACAAATTTGGGTGGTATCCCAGATGAAACAAGGAAACCTGGCTATGTTTGGTTGCTTTCATGATTGCATAATTGCGTCCAGTGATTCTGTATAAATACCACCTATCACATGTTCATTTTCAACATAACTCCTCTATTTGTTAGGGGAGAGACTGTTACCAAGACAGCCCTGGCTGACCCACTTGTGCTTGGTTTTACAAACAGTTGTTTATTGCCTTTTATATTTAAATGTGAAAAGTAAGACATATACCTCAGAAGCAGCCACAAAATGCAGAATAGTTATGATAGGAAACAATTCCATTGAAAATACTCAGATCAACATACAGCTTGAGAAGCCAATAGTGTATACTAAGTACAAATCCTAAAAGCTAGTTAATATGCTAACGTTGCAACACCAGCTCCCACTGCATGAACACAAATTCCATATCAAGGGTATTCGCTCTCAAAACACATAGACAACTACCCCTTCCGTCTTGTTCATGAGAATTCCCAATTGATTTTATTTTTGGTGCCTCACATAGTGTGGATAAATTATAGCTGCTGTATCAGTTTGCATTATCAAAGGGCATCTCTCTTCAGAACCTCTCCTTTCCTACTGTTATACTCTCCCCCAGACAAGTGCCATTTCAATGGATCTTCATAATAAACAGCTGAAACAAGCAATTAAAATGTGTGTGTCAAATGCCAGGCCTGAGTGCTGGGCACTATGAAAGCTGGGAGAGGCAGAGAATATTGAACCCAATCTCCCATGAGATGGGATGAAGGAAGTCTCCATGAGGATCCCTCACCACTAGTACCACATTAATCATTGTAAGGAGGGTGGGGTTCGTCCCCCTCATAACAGAAATGGTCATAGGGCCCACTCCCAAACCTAGGAGAACAGTCCTCGCTATCCAGCTTCCTAGCCACAGCTGCAGAGGGTGTGTGCAATACAGAAGTGATAAATACAGGCCCAGAGTGTATCATCTTTTCTGTCAGACAAGCCCCACCCCAGCCCAACCTCATACTACCAGCCCAGCCTCTGGTACACCTAATCCTCCAGCAGCATGGACGGTGGTCTGCATGGACAGGTCTCTGCGGGATCCAGAAGCAAAGCCAAGGGCGGTAGAAGGAAAAAGGTCATGGAAACAGCAGAATCTCTTTCCACATACAGAACTAGGGATCAGTGGCTGGTCCAGTTCGATTAGACAGCAGAACAAGAGATTTGCTGCTTATGATACTATTAGGACCAAAGATGATTTAAGATAACAAGAATTAGGTGTAAGTTTGATTATAAATCTTCATCATCTACTATATGTTATGTACATGCACATGCATTGTATTTCAAGGCCAAACCCTGTTTGCCTTATTGCAGCAAATAGCAATACAGATTTCCAAGTATTCATTTACATAATTACTAGGGTAATCTGCAGAATATTTTCAAATTGCCTCACTGATCTCTTCCTGTACCCCATGAAAGTTAGGAAGCAAAAGTAATGTTGGCTTCAGTTCTCTTTTGCCCATTCTGCCTCCTGTCTTTTTAAAAGGGTATTAAGACATTAATAAGCATTGGCAAAGAGAAGCAAAGCCTAACAAAAAAACGTGGTGTGTAAGGGTTAAACAGCCTCTGCAATCATTGAATGGGTAGTTAAAAGGTGAATGCCTGACAAGAGATAAAGAACATTTGCAGGTACAGATTGAGTCAGGTGACAGTTATTATAACCCCAGTAAAGTGCCAACCTTGCAAAAGCTTTTATATCATCATTTGCAAGGGCAAGCATTGTTTCAAACTGGGCTAAGTGGCATGATGGATTAGTGTACTAGCTTGGATCATTTCTGGAGGCCTGGGCTCAGATTTTGTTTAGGCTACAAATGCAAAAGAAGTTGCTAATTTAGTCCAAATTTGAAGTCTCTGCTCAGGAGAGGCCTAGGACTAGATAATACCTCCTTTAAGGTCAAAGTGGTTTGGATATTGCTTTATAATTCCTTCCTGCATGATGCCTTGCTCTTGCCAATGCAATTACTCTCGCTGCAGTGAAAAGCAAATACACTCAAAGAAGTGATCAGCACAGGTATTTGAGAGATGGGACAGAATTCAGGGGAACGTTCTCTAGTGGTGAGACCCAGGAATTGAACACAAGTATTCTGGTTCTGTTCCTGGCTGCACTGACTTCCTGTGTGGCCACTTAACCTGTCTGCACCATGAGTACTTCGTCTGCAAAACCAGGCTAGTGCCCATTTGTGTGAAGTGCTGAGGCTTTTAATGGTGATGCTTGCCAATATAAAGAGGGGAAAGTACTACATCTTTAATTTCAGCAGTCCCCCGTTTGCCAGTGTGAGTAGTGGCTAAATGGCTACACTGCACAGCATCAGTCCAGAAGAAGGAAGTGTGGAGGAGACAATGCCATGCATTCATTTTCAACACCCCAAAACAATGCTTTTTTGGAATGATTACTGGGCAATTTAGTAACCCAGCATTAACTCCCAGAGCACAATAGCTCTCTGGAATGAACAGCACTGCAGTTGCTGCAACATCCACCCTAACTCTGCAGAGGGATTAAGATTACATTTGAACTCTTTGTACAGAGTCCCACTTACAGCTGGCCCACAAAAACCCTTGACAAGTCTGAATCCTAAATTAACCAGTGGCACTAGGATTTAAACTCATGACAGTCAGATGCAGATTACTGGGCACCTTGCCCAGCTCCAGACGGAGCCAGATGAGATCTGTACATAGTGACTTTTCCCACACATGCAGGTCCTGTTTGCTTGGCCATTTTAGATGAAATAGATGAAAACGAGCAGTCACTTCAGTTGAAGGTCATGCAAGTGGAGTTACTCCACTTTGGGCACAGTTAACCTTTGAACATTATGAGCGACAGGGGCTGTTTGGCTAGTTAACGAATGCTCTGCTCAGAAGCACAGGGCCTTTTTGCTTAGGTCTCAGTGTGCACTGCTTAGGTTTTGAGTTACACAACACTGCAAGCCTTACTACTGCTTATCAGTCAGAAAAGGCTAGTCGTTATTTATAGCACGAACTATATAAAGCGATAAAGCCTATGAGTTGTCTAACATATCATTTATCTAGAGGTATAAAAAGAGGCAGTTATTAAAACAGAACAGGCGGTTTTATCTCATATTTCTATTCAAAACCTAATTTAACATCCTCAGAGCCAACATACTGTTCAGATGATTAAAAGGCTGCTCAAGATACTGGGGAGAAGGCGGGCATGGCAGGAAGGGGAAGGAATGCAACAACAACCACTAACATTTTTAAAAAAAATTTTAGGCCAGATTTTAGGAACTCCCAAATGGTTCTTTACCAAAATGAGGATCCAAGCATTCAATCTATTTGTGCTTAGTATTTCTCAGGATTCATTCCATGACAAGACAGGGCCAGCGCCTTCTCTGCTTGATTTAAGTGGCAGGCTTTTTTGGGCAGGATTCTCCCTCTCTCTCACATTCCTCCTCCCACTACCAGTTATAGAAGTTCTGTGCTTCGAAGAGCCTGTGATATAGTTCTTAGTTTAAAGCCCACTTTTGTCCTCTAGATTTAGACAAAAATCCCACTGGCTTCCAAGAATTTTCCCTGAGCAAGGATTTCAAGATTATTTCCTTAAATTAGTGAATGGTTTGTATTAAATACAATATCAACCGCATGTGCAAGACAGAGTGCCCTATGGCAGATAATTATCTGCTGAAACATTAGCCTTTGTCCAGATTACAGATCACAAGCAACAAAATATGGGAGTGATCTTTTTATGGACTTGTTCATTTTCATTGCACACTCTTGAAGTTTGGTATTAAGTTACTGTGACAGACACCCTTTGGCAAAACGTCCCCTGTTCCTTGCAAACAACTTGTCTTAGATTTGACAAACTCGCTACACCAAACACATATCTTGCAGGGTATTTATCCATAAGGGGTAACATGGGCAGTATCTACACAGCTCGTAACTTATCAAGACTCATAACCATTACAAAATGTATGCATGGGTAATATTTAAGGAATAATGTAACTATATTTAAAGTCTGTTTTATGGTCTTAGAGTAAAGGTTAACCACCAAGGCCCATTCAAGCAGGAGGGAATTGTCCCCTCCCTGGTTAGCATAGCCTGAGGTTCAATTGCCTAGCTTTGCTCTATCAAAGGAAGACTATCAATAAAAGATCATCCGACTTCTTCAAACAATCAAACCTACTACAGTAGGGGATCGCCCTGGCATGAATAAAGACAAAAGACTGTTTCACTACTACAGAGGATGGGGGAAGCCCCTTTCACTGGGGAGACATCTTGGGGAGGAACGATGTTCTCATGAAAAAAAAAAAAAATTGGCTTCTGGTTCCTGTGAAGCCAACCAGCTCTGCAACAGACTGAACTTTGGGGGGAAGCTTATTTCATTCGCTAGGAAAGATAACATTAGTAAATATATGCCCTAATTCACATTTCATGATTTTGTTTTGTATTGTAACCATTTGTTTCCATCACACTGGTTCTAGCTGAATCTCTGTTCTTTCCTAAATAACCCTTCCCTTGTTTGATTACCTTTGCTGAGTATTATACAGGAGCAGGGGTATAGGGGAAAATTAGTAAACTGGGGCACACTGCTCCTTTGGGGGCAGAGGATCTGGGATTACTGTGAGTAGCCAGTGTCAGGGGCTGGTTCTCAAAGGAGAACAGTTCAATGGGACTCTTGTTTACCAGCAAGGCACAGACAGGCTGGCATAGCCCAGAGAAAAGTTCTTGAAGGGCTGGTGGTGTTACACAGCCAGTACCGTGGGCAAAGCTACCTCTTGCTAGAGGCAGGAGATTACAAGTGACTAACAGCCCTGGGTACCCCAAGAACCATCAGTGATTCAGCAGCTCTATATAATGGACCAGATAGGAAAGTGACCTCTCTCTTCATTGTGAGTGCACTAAGAGAAAAACGGGGGACAAGAGAAATGGGGCACTATTGATACCATCTCTCCTTCCTTCCAGGATGCTTTCGTCCCCTCTCCCCACCTCATTATCTCAGTTTTGGCCATGTTAGTCACTTACACTCATTTCATGTCTTGTGACAGGTTCAGCAAGAAGAGGAGAAACTAGGGAGTGAGACACCCCCTGCAGTAGGTACACAGTTGTTTTTTTTGTTACTAACAAAACAATACAATCCTGGAGGTAACACAACATTTGCCACCATCACATTATTCTCTCTACTTGTGTGTTCAAATCCGCTCCCCCTGAAAAAACCCACAACCCGTCTGATCTATTTAGACTGTATGCCACATATGGTCCTTCAGACGTTTTAATATAGGCTCAAGCTCTCACCAGGGAGTGGGATCTGGGCAGGGCCAGCTCCAGGTTTTCTGCCACCCCAAGCGGCAAAAAAAAAAAAAAGGAACACCGGCCAATGGGAGCTGCAGGGACGGTACCTGCAGACAGAGCAGTATGCGGAGCCACCTGGCTATGCCTCTGCGAAGAAGCCAGAGGGAGGACATGCCGCTGCTTCCAGGAGCTGCTTGAGTTAAGTACTGCCCCAAGCCTGCACCTCTGACCCCCTCCTGCACCCCAAACCCCCTTCTGCCCTCTGAGCCTCTTGATCCCAACCAAGAGTACCCTCCTGCACCCCCAATCCCTCATCCCCAGCCCCACCCCAGAGACTGCACCCCCATCCAGAGCCCTTACTCCCCCCCCACTCCAATCCCCCTGCCCCAGCCCAGAGCCCCCTCCCATACCCTGAACTCCTCATTTCTGGCCCCATCCCATAGCCTTCACCCCCTCCCATACCCCCAAACCCCAATTTTGTGAGCATTCATAGCCCACCATACAATTTCCATATTCAGATTTGGTCCTTGGGCCAAAAAGTTTGCTCACCCCTGCCTTAGACACTACCATAATAAATATAATTAATACCAAAACTCTATCAATGGGGGTTTGGTTTGCAGGGTCAGGGACTAGAGACTTCAGCTTCACCACAATGGACTTCTCAATCCCAAACTTCGGTTGAATTGGCATGTAACAAGCCAGGGTAGCTTCCACCGTGACTGGAGCTCTCATCCTGCCTCTGCGGTTGTGGTTAAAGGATGAACTGCACTCTGAGACCCCTTTTAGTCCCTCTCAAGTCCACCAGGTCTGGGGTGCCAGGCCTGGCTTCCTGACCCTCACTCTGGGCAGAACCACTTGGTCCTGTGAGATGGCTCTCTGCAGCAGCGGCTCTGGGCACCAGTGCTCCAAGTGCATGCCTGGGGCAGCAAGCTGCTGGGGGCACCCTGCCAGTCTCTGCTAGGACAGCAGTCAGGCAGCCTTCGCCAGCTTGCCTGCGGGACGTCCGCCAGTCCCGTGGATTCGGCGGCAATTCAGCGGCAGGTATGCGAAGCCACGGGACCGGGGACCTCCCGCAGGCACGCCACCGAAGGCAGCCTGCCTGCCGTGCTTGGGGCGGCAAAAAAGCTAGAGCTGCCCCTGGCTGTCTGGGCTGCAGCACCTATTTACAACAATGTTAACTCAACAGGCCCAACTGGTTTTGGCACCTGTAAGCTCTTTTTCTGCAGGAGCCTGTGATAGCAGTTGATTAAAGTGACTCAAAAAACGGCTTATTCAAAACAAAGCATAATTTATTCATTCACCCCAACAGTATATAGCATGCAGAAACCAGGGTTAAAACCATAAATCCTACAGGCAAACCAATAGAGGCCTATAAGTATATTACTTAATCCTTAACCTTTCCTTGCAAGCTTTGGTAAGTTCCTCTGAGCCCAGGAACCTTCCATTTTTGGACTAGGCAAAGCAGACTGCTCTGCTGCATTCTCAGCGTCTGTCAGACACATCTCCAGCGGCTGCTGACAACCCACCTTTCAGATCCTTCCTTTCTAGGTCCAGGTCCTTTAATGATTTAGTATCCCTTTTGTTCCTAGGCTCATGCCTGGCAAGAATGAGCCTACTAAGCTGGCTGTAGCAATAGTCTTGAACTCCTAATGTCATGAGTATGGGCACACTGTGCTGTTGGTGCTATCCCAACAGTTCAGTTCTCTAGAGAACGCAATACTTAAGAGGTTACACATTAAAACCATTATGATGTTTTCCTTCAAACCTCTGGAAAAGTGAATATTTACATGGTAATAATCCCAGAGAGTTCCTGCTGCAGTTGACTGTAACGAGACATTCCTTACTGACCCATATAATGATGGCTGATCACTAAATATTAAACTCGCCTACAGTATAGCTGATACAGTGCACAGCGGATAAGGTGGCAAACACCACACATACTGAATTGACAGGCATTTCCTTTTCTCTAATTGATAATGTTTCCTTCAATGTAAAGTCTCCTGCTTTTCTTGTAATAAGGAAGAATGTAATTAGGAGGTCTTTTGTTGGCTGTCTTGGCACAAGATCATTCAACATATTGAATGCTTTTATTTAACTTCCTTGTAAATCAAGTCATCTCATTTGTAGCAGTTCACTGTGTCTAGTCATTTTTGCTCTCTTCCTTTTCTAAAGTCTTTAAAAACAAAATAAATGTGGAGAGTTTAATATGGAATGCAACATTGGAGGCAAAGAAACACTAGAGAGGTGTCTGGGCTACGGAGTTCTGTTCTGGACCTCAAACGCTCCAGCATTTGGACTTACGTCAGAGGTTTTGATTCAGTCCTACGTCTAGGACATGTTCTAAAAATGGATATGATAATATTGCCTGCATATGTTCTTCATTCCTCTTTTTAATACATCCTAACATTTCCTTTTGACTTGTTTCTTTGCATTGAGATGTCACCTTAATGGACTGTCCACAGTGATCCTTGTAACTTCTCCCTTCCCTAACCTTAAGATTTTACAGCCAGTTCAGAACTCATCGTTGAGCAGAAATAGTTTATATTCTGCTTTCCAGTGTTCATTACAGTATCTTCAATTTTTCTACAATGAACATGGTGTACCATTTTGTTACCCAGTTACCTAACTTCATTGGGTCCTTCTGGAGTGCCACAGAAGCATAACCAATGAACACAAAGGAAAAAAACAAAAACCACACAAATCTCTACATAGACTGCATTGTATTCCAGAATCAGGCTGCTTAAAATGCCATAAGATGCTTTATAGAAAATAAACGAGAAGCCAGTTTTTGTAGAAGTAGATTAAAATAACTGGCAGCTTTTGAAGACATTATGTCTTACTGTTTCCAGTGACTAGCTGAATATAGTTACAAAGCGCTGTAACGATCCATTTTTCATTCTGTGTCTGCTAAGGTGACATTGGTGTGGATGTATGGGTCCAGTACACTGCACTCCTTAGATCATCTTGTCAAGTTCAAATGGAAGCTGTCTAAAGTCTATTCATACATCAAAGCTTTATAGGATGTTAGTCAATAAATACTAAGTTGTCATGCTGAGATAGGGAAGGAAATTTAATAAAGGCATCGGCTGTGAATCAAAACAAGTGTGTTTTATTCACTATCTTCCTTCTATATGGAAAATAGAGTTTAGTCATCCCTCTGCCAAGTCTTCTCCAGATTATCCAGTTAGTTAGTTATGGCCTTGCCCTCATGATGCTGAGTAGAATACTGCATGCTCCCCATCAGTTTCTATTGTCACCCTTCCCCATTCAGTTTTATGTTTGCTACAAGCTATTCTATTTGGTACCGCATTTCCTGTTTTATTACCCTTGCTTCTGCCACAAATAGTGGCCATAATGGGCCTGAAGTCCTGCCTTGCTGATGTAGGACAAGCTCCCATTGTCTACAAAGATGAATGGGGATTGTCTCCTGGTTACTTCTCTTAGGACAAAGACATACTTAATAAAGCCACAAGTTACCTATAGACCAGATACTCTCCCAGATCCTTACAGATCTACCTGTTCTGAGATGATTCCTGACATCTGGGTGAGTTCCACAGAGTGCCTGTTTGAAAAGCCTAACCTCTAAACATTCTGTTCTTGCAGGACAGGTGCAATAGCAAGTAGCCAAAACCACACCTTATTGGGCTCCCACTTGCTAAGTGGGTCTTTGGGGCATATTGGGAATGTAGAGCTAGTGCTTCAAGCCCCAGCTGGTGATGCTCACCTGGCTGGTCATTACTAGTCAAGTGCCAGCAGTATTTGCAACTATATGGAAGAAGACTAGGTCCCTGCACCCATGAACTTAAAAACAGAGTCTGATCTAGAAATTTCAGCTAAGACATCAGCAAGTCCTGGCTCCTGCACACAGCCAAAGTATACTGGAGCAGGATCAATCATTTGGATTTTAATATAGATGTCCCCAAGTTCAGGGGTGTTAAGATTCAGTGTTTGTTTCAGCCTCTTATAAATACAGGGACCAAGAAGAAACAAAAATTTAGACCCAGATCCAGATCCTGAAGCCACCTTTGCCCTGACCCAAAGAGGAAAAGAAAGGTTCTGCAGTTTTTGTTTGACTTCGTTTTTATTTATTTACAGAGTTCACCCTAGACATTCCAAAGAGCCCATGAGTGGTTGCCTGGGGGTAAAGGCAGGTTACACTAGCTTTAGGCCCAGAATTTGACAGTGGTGCAACACACACTAATACCACACTAGGACTGGGCCTGTACATTCAGCATACATTACCATGAAGGACTACCATGTTATACATTAAGAACATACAAGCATCCAGCATCAAGCCCGCATCATGCCCATATTGCCCTTTCTACGTACGCCTCACAGAGACAAGCCCAAAGACACAGATGAGAATTCAAACACCTCCAAAGTGAAGGTGTATTTAGATCCAGGGTTTTGTTCTAACATATTGGAGATGGGGCTCAAGTGCAAAGTTCAGGTCATGACTCCTCAAGGTCAGGGGATGTTTTGATCTAGGGTTTCAGCTTGGGTTCATTCCCCTTTTTTAAGATAGAAGATAGTTCTCTTAGTGTGGCCACTTCCTCTTTTCAACCACCAACCCCAATCCTCACCCCCAGATAGGTTCCCCTTCACAATTACCAACAGACTCCCAGAGCTCTCTTCCCTTTGCTCCTAAAATCCCTTCCTCCCTTTCCATGACTTCCTACTCAACCAGCTCTCCTGGCCTCCAACAGGTGATCCAGACCCCCTCACCTTTGAGAAGCCCTGCAAGGTAAGCATTAGTACCCTGGCTTTTCCAGTTATTCCTCCCTCCCCACATCCCGTCTACCTTTGCTGATCTTTGCAGGGCCTAGTAGGTCAGGTAGAATATTTCTTAGCCTCCTAAACCAGCATCACAGCGGTGCACTCAGAAGCTTTTCCAGTCAGCCACACCCCACCCTGCCCTGCAGGTTTTCACTTTCACATCAAATTGAGAGCAAGCATCCTACATTCCTTTATTGTGAGTGCACAACCTTTGGTCAAACAAACCAACCCAAATTTCTAATAGAAAACCTGCCCAGCTAAAATAGCCTTGCTGAAGGAAAACTTTAAAGAAAAAACTATATGGAAAGGAGGGAAACTTGCTGCCTAAAAAGCAACCAACTCACACTTCTATTAATACTGTTGTCAAAATCCTGGCTATCAAAAGGCAAATGTGCTAAAGCTGAATGAAATTGCAGTTTCAGCTTCCAGGGGTTTGTGTGAACTTTTCTCGCTGTTTTGTTTCTCATGGTTTGTGCCCTTTGAGCTATGTTTTTAATTCAAATTAACACCAAAGCTCAAAGCAAAACTCTGCTGAGCCACTTGAGTTGTGTGATCTCCGGCCAAAACAAATGTGTCAATCCAGGTTTGCAGAGGTGGCACAAATTTTGGCCTGGTCAAGGAATCAGGAAGGAACTGGTTATAAAAATAACTTCTCCCAGTTCTAGAATTCTCCAGGTTGTGATGCTCCTGGAATGGCGGATGAATGGAAGTGCAGGCAAACTGGGCACAGTCAGACACCTTGGGCCTGATTTTCAGAGGAGCTGCACACCCACAGCGCTTCTTGATGTGAGTGTGACATGTGATGCTCGACATCAGCCTCTAAGGGTTCAGTTCTGTTCTCAGCTGACAAAGAGCCTGCTGTGTTAATGGGAGTTAGCTGAATAAATCCTTGTACATCAAGATGAGACTATGCCTCATAATGGCTGCATCTTAAGGTCATGAGAGGGAGTGTTTCTATGCTTACCACACAACAGGAACAGGGGGGAGGGCTTGCATCCTTTCTGAGTGCCTGCATCTTATTTTTGTTTGTTTCTGCAGTGCTTGCCTGGTGCTCTGTGCCTTCCCTACCCCTGGCTCTCTGTGCTAAATTGCCACATCGTTGCCTTTTCCCAGAATTGTAGTCTAGTTTTTCCCTTCTAGAAACGTTGTACTCTGAGTGAGGAATCTATTTCACCGATTCTCTTTAGCAGCCTGTCCTCCTCCTCTGTTACAAGGTATTGTGATATTAGAAATCTAGGACACAAAAGCAATTTGTTTCTCTGTGTTATGACTTTTGAGCTTTCCTCAATAGCGCTCCTAAATCATAAATTGCTACTTTGGATCTCTTCACTTTCAAAAGTGAGCTCACTTGTGCGTCCATTCTGACACTGACACTCCTGCTATTTCTCTTCCCCTCTGCCATTCTCATCAGTTATTGTGAAAATGCACAAAACTTAACATGAACAACAAGAAGTTAATGTCAAAGCTTTATCCAGGCTACAGTGATGTCATATCAATCCAAATCTAGAGAGTGTTTTCCCCTCCATTTTGGCTCCCACTCCTGTTCACATGAGTGAGAGACCTTTTGTCACCTCTGTTTCTTTCAACCACTTCGGTGGCATCATTACATTTTGATGCGGTTTCTTTTTTCTACCAGCTTTCCCACTGATTTAAAAAAAGAATCCAGCTGTTCCAGACCACGGCAGCCCCACCTCTCTAGGGACACCTATCACCCCAGTGCTAGGATACACTACACTTGCCACTACACTTGCCTCATCTCCACTATTGTGCTGCTGTTCTGCTAATGCTCTTCACTGATGTCAGAGCTATAGCAATATTAAGCATGTGCTTAAGTACTTTGCTGAATAAGAATAGGATTACTCATATGCTTAAAGTCAGGCATGTGCTTAAACACTTTGCTGAATCAGGACCAAAATGAAAAGTTCCTAGAATCTCCTTTGAATCGGTTGATTTTCCGTTTCGGCTATGATATTCCCTTAACTTGCATGGTTGGGAGGACTGATTCTCTTTGTTCACTCTTCCGATACCAGTATTTCTGTAAGGAAGAATGAATATATTAACTTCTCCTGGTCAAAAAATAGATCTCATTTTCCAGGACAGATACATTTTTTGTTTCCAGCTCCCACTATCTCTCTGCTTCAGTTGCTTTCCAGGCAAAAAGCAAAACCTGCACAGGGTTCCCAAACACTCAGACCAGTGGGGTAATATGTCCAAAATCACCTAAGTGACTTAGGAGCCTAAATTCTGTTTTCAAAAGCGACATTGAAAGTCAATGGGACTGAGCTTCCTAAATGTGTAAGGCCTAGTCTACACCGGAAACTTCTCCCAGGATTGCTGTATATATACAGTTGTACTGGCAAACCCTCCTAGTGTAGACAGAGCTTATCCCAGCAAAAGGGGGCTTTTCTTGGTATAGCTACAACTTTGGCAAGTGAAATAAGCTACACTCACACAACCACTTTTATGCCAGTGTAAAAGACTAGGGCTTTTACTGGTATACAAATATCATTAAAAAATTATCCCCCAACCAAACTGCTATACTGGCAAATCTTTCTAGAGAAGACCTTGCCACACATTAAATCTACACTATGAGCTAGGGGTAGGATTCCCCTGCTCCTGTCCTCATAAATAGCAGCGTAGCTATGGTAAAGCAGGCAGTGGAGGCACAGCTGAACCGTGCTGAATAAATACCCACCGGTTTCAGGCAGGGTTGTGTGTGGCCTGGCTCAGCCATGCCTCTGCTACTTCTACCAGCGCTACTGTGGCTACATTGTTATTTATACTTGCACTAGCTCAACAAGGGATAGCGTGACTGTGGGTGCATAAGCCCGGGAATCACACCCCTAGCTCATCTTATAGACATAGCCAAAGTCACTTCTGAAAATGGGATGTAGGCTCCTTAGTCACTTAAGCTTTTGAAAGTTTTACCCAATATCCTTTTCAGATCTAGGAACAAGAGCCAGCTGCCGCAGGGAAGTCAGCAAACAAAACAGGTGTTTTTCTTTAACAATATGGAAAAACAACAAAGTTTTGCAGACAGCTTTTCAAAATAAACACATGGGGTCACACTCATCTGGAAAGGGTAAGAACAAGCACTGATTCACACAGCCAGGAAGTTACTGCTTATGGGGAGCAGGAAGTACCAATAATGAGAATTGCAATTCCATGGAGCTCACAAGTATAGGCGATTGACTGTTCAAAGCCCAGATCTGAACGGAACATGTTTGTAGCAGGTGGTATTATTTTAACCTTACAGTTTCCAGATAACTCCAACAATGTACCTTATTAAGCCCACAACTTTAAAACCACACCATGTGGTTCTTTTTTGAAAATATTTTTTTATTATCAAGACCTACTCTTGACATATGTTCAATGGTGTATTTATAAACCACAGGTATAATAATGTTACCCCTGTTGACCTGAGCAGTTAGCCAATATTCAGGGTCTTGTGGTTGTTTTCATTTGGAGAAACTGATGATGGAGTCAGATATTTCTTTGGTGTACTCTTGTTTATTTAGAATGTACACAAAGTCCTGTTTTCCTGAACACAGCAGGAATCAAACAACTGCAGATGGTTTCTACGCTCACAGTTCCAAGCTTCTTTCCAGGCAGCAGTCTACCCAAAACCTCTCTCTCCTAGCTTTTTCCCCAGGGTCACACTAGAATTGCTTCTTCTCTGGAGCTTCCATGATCCCTTTTCTGTGTGCCTCTGCAGTGCCTCTGCTGCCTCTCTCTCTCTCTCTCTCACAAACACATCAACCACTACCCAGCCCTTGCTGCCTGCATCCAGCCCCCGCTGTCTGCACCCAGCCCCCAGTGAAACACCTCTACTCCATAGCTCAGCTCCTGACTGGCCTTACACGTTGCTGCAGGCTTTTCTGTTTTCAGCTATCAATTTCACAAAAGAGGTTAATGGCTTCTTACATTGGTCCTGAATGAAGGACTATTGCCCACCAGTTCCCGTGAGGTTTCACTCAACTCCAAGTGTAGGATCACAGATCATTTAGATGTTTTTTTTTCAATATCTGAGAAATTATCTAAGGAACAGCAAAAGCTGCCTCATCTAGGTCTATATTAGTCTAAATGTCATTACTAGTCACATAGAAGTGTTGTAGGTCTGTCTTTGTGTGTTTAACATCTTACATCCCCGTTGTTAAAATGGCTTTCATTGCATTCCCCATTAAGACAGATAAACAGTGCACTAAATTCTTATAACAGAGGCTATCAGTATATGATGCCTCCAAAATAGAACCACACAGGAAAAAGCATTCCCAGTGCACTGGATTCCTCCCTCTGCCCCAGGAAGTGATCTTTAAATGTATCAGATGCTCTAGGAAGAGTCAATATAGTGGCAATAGCACAGCACTGGGGTGACAGGTGTCCCTAAAGAGATGGGGCTGCTGTGTTCTGGATCTGTTTTAAAGTCAGTCTGTTCATTACCAACTACAGGAAGTTGCAGCAATCCAGGCTGGAGGCCATGAAGTTGACTGCAAACCTTTTTTGGCCAAGACATTGCTGGGGTGCAGCCTCATGGCCAGCTGAGAGTGAAAGGTTATTTTTGTTGTTGTTGGGTTTTTTTTGGCAGTTATCACTATTTGACTGGTTGGAAGCAGTGAAGAATCCAGAACTCCAAGGTTACAGACAATGACCAAGTAGTCCCATCCAGATGCAGATATTAGACTCAACTTCATGCTAGTGGTACCACAAAAAAGAATTGGCTGTAGTGAGGAGGGGAGAGCGAACCCAGAAACAAAGGAAGGGTCAACACTTGTGTCAGAAATAGTGGAAACATTTTTTCCTGCCTAATCTCAAATGATACAGAATCCTACATGACATTTTCATTTTCAAGACAGTAAATGACAGAAGGGCCAGAAATAAACAGGAAGGGTGAAATCCTGGCCCCACTGAGAGCAATGGGAGTTTTGCCATTGATTTCAGTGGAGTCAGGATTTCACCCCCAAAATTGTATTACAACTGAATTACTGGGATTGGTATATTTGTTAGGCCAGGTCTACACTAAAAAGTTAGGGTGATCCAGCTATGTCACTCTGAGGTGTGAAAAATCCACCCCCCCGAGTGACATAGTTAAATTGTTAGACAGCGGTAGGATGATGGCAGAATTCTTCCATTGACCTCGCACTGGGTGCAGGGATCAAGGTGGGGGAAACTGCAAAGCCATTTTGCCTTGGGCTAGAAAACCAGAAGTGCCATGGAGAGGAGGAGCAGGCAGAGCAGGCCTGGGATGGGAGTGAGCACCATGTCTCACAGCCCGTGGTCCAAGAGGCTTTATGTGCCTTGCCCTGCAAAGCTTTGTGGTGCCTGCCTGGAGCACGCAGCAGCCTGCACTGATTGTTGCATAAATCCTCTGTTGCAGGGCTGGTGAGACTCTATCTGCAGATGGGGGGTGCCCGCAGGTGTCTGCAGGTTCCCCCAGGCTCCTGGGTGCCTCAAACAGTAACTCCAGCTAACATGATTGCCCATCCCCCCTAAATTGAGGCCTACTCACATTTCTACTTCTAGCTATGCCGCTGGTTCTGGTCACGTTAGCAATTAACCCAGAGACTGCAGTTTGTCATCCAAACCCCCATACTACCCCCAACACAAAATCGACAACAATGTAGTTCTGCACTGTAACCAACATCAATCTGGATTCTGGATTCAGATTTAGAAAGGGGGGGGAAGCCATTTCCCTTATCAATTCATCCACAGAAACTCACCACAGTATGACAAATAATTCAGCTATGTAGATGCTATTAATAAGCTCAATTATCTAATTTTTGCAGTGTCTGACTTTTGGATGATGCCTATTTAAGGAAAAAAACCCATAAATGTGTAGGCACTTTCCTCCTTCCTCAGCTGTCACATGCCAAAGAGCCCCCTTTCCTAGACAGAAGGCTAGAAAGATATTCTTCAGAGCCAGGTCCAGTTTCTAGCTCATTCCCACAGCAGTAGAAGCGCTATTTGCAAGGCCACACTGGTAAATGGTTCAAGGCACCAATCACTTTGTGGGGGGCTGAACTCCCACTAACTCCAATGGTAGTTGAGTGCACAGAGGCCCTGGCAGAAATACTTAGGCACTCTGCAGGATCAAGCCATTAGGACTGAATTCTACTCCATTGCAATCTGGCAGGGAACAACTGTGGGAAAATCCCAGAAATTTATTGAAACAGTCTTACTATTAAAGATCTAGTGCTTCCACTGCAAATGGGAACAACTCCAAATGAGATTTCTGAGCTAGTGTCTCTTAAAGTCACTTGCTTTGGCTTTGCAAAATACAAGCCCTTCTGGTCTGCTATAATTAAAGTTTTTGGGGACATGTCTGAAACAACAAGAGAGGGGAAGTTAGGAATGTGTATGTTATAATTTACACCTTTATCCGGCCCCTAAACCTGTAAATTGCATCAACTTAGTCTCCTCCCATCAGCCCACTACTGTCATGTAACTTGCACTTTCCTGTCATCACTTCTGAATTTGATCCATTGAGGCCTAGTGGTTGAATACTTTCGGAGCCGTTCTGGCCCTCAGCTTAACCATCCATTAAATGGGTACTGTATAGCAGGAACATCAAAGGGTTTGTATGCATTTCTTTAATGTTTATAAGGCACTTTAAAATCTTTGGCTAGGCATGCAAAGTATTTCTATTGTTATGAGCTGGACACAAGCTTGTTATGGGTGAGTTAAAACCCCATCTAAGACAAAGGGAGCATGTGACCCTGCCCAGGAGTTTTGGCTGCATATTGTAAAAACTGGGAAAGATGGACAGAAGAGCCTAAAGGAGCAGCTGAAAGCACAGTGACTGATCCTGGAAGAAACTTGAGGAAAGGTTTGGGGAGCAGGCTGAAAAGGGTGTTCTTTGTGCTATGAGCAGTAGACACCGTTTCTTTCTATTTGATTCCTTCTGCCTTCAGAGATGCAGGACTTTGTACAGTCTGTGTAAATAAACAAAACTGCATCAAAGAAAATACCAGACTCCATCAATCTCTGCATCCAACTGGAACATCCTCAGGGTCCTGAAACTTTGATTAGCTGCTCAGGTCAAAAGGGGCAACACTATTATTCAAACTGGGGACTCAGAGCTGAAGGGCTGCCACATATGACTAATTACCAGGACTATGAGCTATTCAGTACCCATCATCAGCCTGCCACAAGATCACAGATGATCTTATGAAAAAAAGAGATTCCTGACAGTAGAATTAATTGTATTTCTCCTTTTGAATAAAAATAACTTAATTTCTTCCACTAATAGAATGCATAACAGGAAATCATTATTTTCAAAAGTATAACTCAATGCTGGTTTCATTACTTTCACTGGAATGGAAGGTTTCCTGAAATGCATTTTATACTAACAGATTCTCCTCCTGTCTCCCGCCTAGATACCACACATTAAATGGCATTCCATGCAAGTTAGTGAGGGATCATTAGTGGGAAATTGTTGCTTCTTGCCCAACCAGTTCATTGGAGATTATGCACCTTTCATTGTCTGAACTTGAATAGTTTACAGGGCTATCCATAGACAAGGCAGATGCTCAACCCCCATCGAGTGGATCAGACACATACATGATCCTTAACACACAAAAGAAAGAAAAGTAAAATAATATACTCTGCACTTATAGAGCATCTTCTATCCAAGAATTTCCAACCTGGGTAATAATCCCAGAACCATTGAGGAGTGAAGTTGCTTGCCCATCTTGACGCAACAAGTCAGTTGCAGTGTTGGGAATAAAATAGAAGTATCTGAACACCCAATGCCTTCCTATAGCCACCAGATGATGTTGCTTCTAAATGCTACTTTAAGAGCTGTTGCTGTACAAAGAAGGGTTCTGGTTTTTATTGTATTGGGAAGGAAACAAAGGGGGTTTGTTTTCTAAATCTTCCCCAATTCTTTAAATTTTATTTTCACTTCTCTGCAGTTCCTGTCCCCCTCAGTTTCTGTGGCTCCTGTCCTTTCACTCCTCTGAAGAGTCTCTTTTCACTCTGCTGCTCACTGTCACTTTTGTTGATGAGCTTCACTGAGAGAAACAGAGTTGAGCAGCTCCTAACCAGGATTTACACTGATCCTGTCATTCCTACGTTAATGGAGTTATACAAAGAAAATCCCAGAGTTAACATTTATTTATTTATCTCAGGCTATGTTAGTGGCAGAAATCCTGTATTGTGTCATTAAAATAAAATCAATACAACTAATTAGTGGGGGGAAACATAATAACAATTTCAGGGGACAATAGAGGAGTCTGAAGTGCTGTAATTACAATTAACCCAGCTGGCAATGCTTAAATATCTGGAAATAGAACCTATGGGCCTTCTTGGCAATCCCAGTATAAATAAATAAATTTAAAAATCTTGTACATGCAAACACATGCACACACACGTCCTTGCTCCAAAAAGAGTTCCAGCTCAACAAAATCAAACTGAAACTATACCAAAGGCTGTTCTGAGAACTACATGGCAAATGAGACAACACAGGAGTTAAAAGTCCTTGATCACAGATACCATTCTGTTTTGGTTGGGTCTGACCGTCAGCATTGGTAGATGTTAAATATCTATGCTCTTGCGTTGTTCTGCCGGCAGGCTGGAATGCAAGAGACGTGCTTCTCTCATTCCAGTGGATGGCAGGGACTCACAGGGCTAGAGAGGCAGCACGTGAAGAAGCAGCACGTTCAGTGTCTGTGTAGGAAGTAGGGCCTGGTATTTCTCAACAGCAACGCCTCTGGCTGAATAAGGAGCAGCAGGAACTAACTCCCAGAGGAGTCTCATCCAGTCCCTCTCCTTCAGAAAGATAATGGGAGGAAAACAGGTCACAGAGTATGAGGGTAGAAGAGATGATAAAGGGGATTCTTCAGGTTTCTCACAAAAATATGGAAGACTGACCAAAAATATCCTCCTATGCTTCATTACTGAGAGATTTTATGACATAGACTTCTCTCCTGGCAGGCACAGTCACAGTTTCGCACGTGTACCAATGATTTGTAATCATTGCTAGGCACTGAGGAAGTTTCATCCCCAGCACAAGACTCAGCCTGCAAGTGTGAACCATCCTGCAACTGAATCAAAGCTGACATGTGCAATAGCTTCCCCAGATGAAAAATCTGGGTTTCACTCGGCAAAATGTATTGCAAGAAAATGGAACCATTTTAACAAAGCCCATTTTCAGGGCTTTGCTTCCCCCACTTTCCTGAAACTTTGTGAATCCTCAGTTTGCAAATGTCACATCCTTATTTTATCTTTATGTCACCACAGTTCTACTATGGCAACTGATTTTTGGGATGGGCCCAAATCAAACCGCTGCCAGATCCAAAGACTCTTGAACTTTAGGGAAGTGTGGTTCTAGATCAGAACTTTGTGGGTTGGCTCTCATCTCCGATTAGCTGGCAAAAGCCAAAGGAATATCATCCTTCACATCTGTATTTGTCGCTGTCACAGAAATGGGTAGAGCTGGTTCTGGCTCTTCACTGTACAGCAAAGCATGGAAAAGGAAAGTAAAGAGCTGGTACTCCAAAAGCAGAAGTGGCTTTTAGGAGGGCAATGCCTACAGAATCGAAGGAGGAAATTAAGCATCTGATAAACTTCTTTAAGATCAAACATTTTTAAAGCACAGAAATGACTTAGTGAAAGACAGATGACAGGCCAGAAGATCAGTGACACAGTGTTAAGCAGGACTAACATGCCAATGAGCAACACAACCGTGTGAGACACAACTGAAAGGTACAGCCCCTGACCCTCCCTACAGCCCCTTTGTACTGTTCTAGTGGCACAAATGGGCCATAACACTTGCTGCACCAACCAGCTGAGGACTCTACCATGCCAGTTAAACTGGCTCTAGGAGACCAGGAATGAGGAGCTTGCCCAATAGTTGAGGTTCTCCTCCATGCAGTTGTGCTGCAGTGACACAGACTGTTCTCAACATTAAGCAAACAGTGCGATATCCACTTACCACAAGTACATTTGCTTATGAGGGCTGGATTAAGACCTTTAGAGACCCAAAGCACTGAAAAGATTATGGTGCCAGCCCCTGCCCCCCATGTAATTCAAAATAAAAACAATACTATACCATAAAAATAATTTTTTGAAATGATACAAAACTTACATGTATGCTGAAATTAAAATAGCTTCTTTCTAGATTTTCTGATTGCAAAATTCTGGATAAAGTCATTGAAGGTGAATCAACGAAGCACGTCCCCTTCCATACACAATAGGGAAAGTGAATCAAGTCAGTCCTGACACATTTTTGTTCTCTGAGGGTTTTTTATTCTTTTCAGCTGAGAAAAAGAGCATTCTGCGGATCAGTTAGTAATCATCAATGTTAGAAAAATACGTAGTGCGATCTCTACATTTGGAAATACACATTATATTCCGTCTTTAAATATTGTGTCATGAAGATCAATGTGACTTAATTTCATTTTTCTTGTTTCATTAAATTTTGCGCACATAAAACAGTGGAACTGCCGTACTTCTCCACAGAGGTTCATGTTCAAGTCAACAGGGTATGAGTCAACTAGCTTTTGGGAACCTTGTGAATATTGTTCGTCAGATAAGTCCATATCATTTAGAAAAGAAAATCTACTTGATACTTCTTTGTACACTTCACCTCTCCTCTTCATATGAGCTTCAAGTGTATCAATTACAGTGTAGTTAGTAGAAATGTGAAATCTGTCTCTAGGATTCAATGCTGTTTCTGTTGCACTGCTATCATTTGCTTGTTTTTTCCCAATTCGCTTGTGGGATTGGGCTTCTTTGTAGTTAGTATCAGGCAAGATATCTTTTGATATGTCTTCAAATCTTTCGAAATCATTCCTCACAGTGTGTAAGTGGTCTGCTAATGATTGACAGAGGTCTGCACATGTTTTCAAATCCAATTCTTTTTCTTGGAGAGCTTGACTTGTGTGGTAAAAGTGTTGTAAAATTTCACTCCACGTGGTCAACATGAATACAAACTCTAGTTCTTGCATCATGTTTTCTGCCTCTCGTATAGTTTCTCCCTTTTGTGATTGGTCTTCAGCTATACTTTCTAATGCATCCACAATCTTTGAGTCAGACTCCAGACTTGCACTTGTTGCCACTGCATGTGCCTCCCAGCGAGTATTAGAAAGAGATTTCAACACACGATCATTGACCAAATATGTTTTAAGAACTGCCCATTGGTGTGTTGAGGCAGAAAAAAATGTATAAAGTAACTGGACTGTTGAGAAAAACCTTACTGCCACTGGACAACAATCAACAGCACTGCAGCCAATAAGACTGAGAGAGTGTGCAGCACATGGTATGAATATGGCATATTTGTTCTGTTCTAAAAGCTTCTTCGCATTCCTTGATAATGCCCTGACATGTTGGCAGCGTTGTCATAAGATTGACCTCTGCACTTTGAGAAATCTGTTTTGCCAACTTGGCACAGATAATGCAGTACAGTACTTGATTTGCATTTCTTCACCAGTGTGGCTTTTCAAATTGAGGAATGTTATAAATCATTCCAACTGGTTTTCCATCTGTGGGAGACAGATATCTTAGTACAATACTAAATTGATCAATATGTGAAAGATCAGGTGTAGAGTCGACAGACAAACTGAAGTACCCAGCAGTACTTATTTCATCCACAACAGCTGAATGAACTTTGTCACTCATTAGACCAAAGAGTTCATCACATATTGTCTTGGATAAGTATGATGGGTTACCTTTGCCAGCATTCCCATATTTTGAGATATGGCCTGCTAAAAATGGGTCAAAGTGAGACACAAGATCCAACAATCCCAAGAAATTTCCATTCTGCAATGATCCAAATGTGTCATTTGATCCCCAGAAAGGCAGACCAAGTTCAGCTAATGTTTGAATAACAGCTATAACACGCTGCAAGACGTTGCCAGTATTCACACTCCCCTTTAATTTGTTCTTCCAATTTTTGTGTCAATCCAAAGTCCTGTCTTTGATTTAAATATGTCAACATTGAATCTCTGTGAATAGTGCTATTTTCATGTTGTTCAATTAAAACAGTATTCTGCCAGTCACTAAATCCATCTGCAGCAAACCAGGATGTTGAAGGTTTATATGCAAAAAGTTTGCAAACACAACAGTACACAGACCCTGTTGATGATGAATACACTAGCCATTCTCGAGTGTATTTCTCACCATTCACTTTCATGATGAAAAATATTTTTTGTGGACAATATCTTGTTTGTTTGCCAGCGGTAAAAGTCCAACGTGAGTTCTCAAATGGCCCAGTGTGATGTTGACAGTCATTTGGTCCACGATCTATCCAGTAAGCTCATTGGTACTGAAATCAACCCACATACCACAATCTTTTCTCCTATTATTTACAGCGTGAGCAGGGTCAGTCTCTGACACAGCCACACCTTCTAGAACAACATCTGTTTTACCACCAGGAGTAGGATGATCAGTTACAGTCTCTGATTTCCTCGCATTATTTCGATCTACATTAGTAGGATGCCCCCTGCTTTAGGTGGGGATAAGTAATAAAAAGAGAACAGAAAAATGGGGGAAGAGAGTGTAGTGGAGTGTAAGGAAGTCTAAAAAAGCTCTGATTTCTCCCATGATGACTACTTCAGTGCTTTTTTTGAAATATCAAATATCAATTTTTTAAAAAATCTCATTTTTTTTTGGTGCTCCCTGCTTTGCTGGTGCCCTAATTACATGCTTAGTCTGCCTGTTGGGTAATCCAGCCCTGTGCTTATCCCATCTTCATGCGGTCATCCCTTCTCATGTCAGCTACCCACTGTGTCTATCTGTGCATCTGCATTTAGAAAGATCAAAGGGACAGCAAAGCTGCTCTGCCTTTCAGGGAGCATTAAAGTACAACAGTAGTTTAAACACAGGGTGTTTAAGATGACTGAAACAATATACCCATTTTGAATTTGTATCCCCATGGCAATCATGATGTATCTGCTAAGCAGGAAACTGCTATCCCCATCACACAATCCTCCCCATTGCCCTAAAACTCTCCCACTCCCAGGTGGAAGAACAGACCCAATCCCCTCTATTAGCCAATAAGGGGAGGAGGCAGAAACTCTGAAAAGGTCTGGACCCAGAAACGCTCTCTCTCAGAAGGTAGTAGCCAGCTACCAGGAGCGTTGCGTGGAGCCACATGGCAAGCAAAAAGTGGAGCAGGAGCTGGAGAAGCTGCTGCATGGGGAATTGGGAGCAAAGCAAGGAAGCAGGCTGCAGGGAGGCTGAGGAATCACATGCAGAACAGGCTGTGAGTGGCAGAGACTGCAGCAAGATCCTCAGATCTGCGCAGGCTTTGTGGGGAGCCGCAGCACCTAGGAAGGGGCCCTGCATCCAGAAAGCTGAATACAGAGAAGCCAGCATCCAGCCCTTGGTCTTAAAGGGATGGGAATCCAAAGAAGACTATTGCAGCCAAGTACCCTCGACACTGGGGATTAGTCTGGGGAGTGGACGATGTATTCACTAGGTGTGAGACCTAAGAGAAGGCGTTGCTGTGGTTGCAAAGGGGAGTCTATACAACCAGCGTCTGTGGTCTGTAACCTGATTGCCAGAGCAGCTAGGACACGAGCTGTGCAAAAAGTGCGCCCACAACAGCAGGACAATGCAGAGAAGCCCCCAAGGAGAGACACAGCGACCAGGAAACCTTTGGGTCCTCTAATTCCCTCTAATGGAGGAATGGCCTAGAAATGGCATCCCAGATACCAGGTCTGAGGAGCTCTAACCCTCTATTTGTTGCCTGCAGGGGATGGAGCCAAGCTAGGAATTGCAGTGTATTACCTTGAAATTTAACTGTTTAAGATACTGTACCTAGAGTATTTGGAACCTTCCCCTTTTCTGCAGGCCCGAGGAAAATCCCCCTTCCCTTTAGCCATGTGTCTAAGTGCTTACTGGGATCCACCAGGACTAGTGCCTATAGTGCAGCTGCAATGCCTTCAGTGCTGGCCTCTGAGTCGCAGGACACCTGGTACTTCTGAGCACCTTCAGAGGTTTGCCCCACCACAGCGCTGAGCTGTAGAGTTGCCAACTTTCTAATCCCTGAAAACCAAACAACCTGCCCCACCTCTTCCCCCTACCCCGCCTCTGCCCTCTGCCTCACCTGTCCCTCTCTCCATTCTCGCCCCCCTTGCTTGCTCCCCCAGGACTCACCTATCACCTGCAGAGCCGGGCTGGGAGGAGCTGATGCAGAGCCTGACCACCTGCCCAAGCGGGGCATGGCAGAGGTCAGTCCCTGGAGCGAGGGGCAGGGTCAGGAAATCGGAGCACAGTGGGGCAATGGGCAGCAGAAGGTTAACCCCCACCACCACTAGATGGCGCTGGTACCTACTTTGGAGCCCAGTCTGGGAGCCAGCCAGTTCTCTCCATCATGCTGAGGGGTGGGAAGAGCAGCAGCTGCTAAGCAGAGCTGCTCCTCCAGGCTCCAGCAGCAGCTGCTGCTCTTCCCATCCCCCGGTGGCAGAGGCTAGTTACTGCAGGTAACCAGACTTTTAGCATCCAATCAGCTGCGCTGACTGAATGCTGTCAGTTTCCCTTTTCGATGGAAAACCAGACACCTAGCAACCCTACTGAGCAGGCTTGTTGCTTACAAACCCAACCAGCAACACAGTTAGGAATCCTGGAAAGTCCCCAACATTACAATGGAAAGACTGTATCCAAGCTTGATCTTGAGCACAAGCAAGACAGGCAATAGCTCGGAGGCCTCTCTCTGGACAGGGCCCCCCACAAAACCTCAGAAACATAGCCCAACCCCCCTCTATTGAAGGCCTGACTTGCTTGGAGAGCCAGAGGGGGAGGCAAATTCAGAGCGAGGCCAGTTTGGGGGTCAGGTTATTCCACATCAGACTACTGCAGGGTTCTTATACCTTCCTCCAACGTATCTGGTGCTACCCTTGTGGCCGCTTGGGCCCAGACTGATCCCACTAGGAACCCGATGTTTCCCCGCCTTTAGCAGATTATTCTACCAATCGATGGGAAAACTTCAAACAGATTCTCGATGGCACCAAAGTGTTGATTTGACAATCTCTATTCTGTGCTTTAAGCAATGCATAATGGGAGCAGTGGCTGAAAAATACTGAGCTCTAGTACTTCCAGGTAGGAGCTGAGCCCCACTGCTTCTCCTAAGGGTTCAGTGAGAATATATTTCTTTCTGTAGTATTACTGAATAACAGGAAAATCATGCAAAGAGTGCAATAGCAGGTATGGGGAAAGAGAAAATATAAGGAAGAGGTAACAAGTTGGAGAGGCTGATTGCTCTGCTGCCAGCATTACATGAGTGCCCTCACACGCCCTTATCGGTCTCTCTCACTCAACTACTACACACATTTAAACCCTAAAGGTATTGAAACAGTGGGTTTAACCACCCCATGTCAGGATGGGAGCTAGGCTGGGTGGATTTGGCGCATGGCATGCATGGAAGAAGGGAGTGCCAGCTCTGGAGTATAGCCCCGCTTCTGCCATCCTTTGGAAGCCCCTCTAGGTGTGCAATGGAGGGGTGGGGTCTGCTGGTCAGGAGGGGGCAGGTCAAGGGAGGAGGCTTGCTCTGGTGGGCTGCTCTGCAAGGCATTGTCCCGCCCTTCAGCTCCATGGAATTTGTTCATTGCAACAGAAAATGGTGACCCGATCAACCATCTTGAGGGACTCTCCATCACTGGGGATTTTTAAATTAAGATTTTTACAAGATCTGCTCTAGGAATTATGTTGGGGGGGACCTGTTTGTTGTACAGGAGATCAGACTAGATGAGCACAATGGCCCTGGAATCTAGGAGTCTGTTCTCAAAAACATGCCTCTCCCTCCTCCTGAGATGAATTCCAACCCTATCACAAAGGGATGGACACAAAGAGAGAGCTTGCATTCCAAACTGAGCTGAAAGTGTTTGGGGATGAAATGGAAAAGGCCCTAGATCAGATCTTGCTGTTCCAGTTGTTGGATGAGTTGTACTGCAAAAAACTTGACAACCACTAGGCTACTGGTGTGCTGACATCGCTGCCCGTTGTGCTGACCAGCATTGTCTTAGTATTGCCTTGTACTCCCGTCGGTCTCTCTGTAGCCATTTGTTGTCTCTTGACTTATACTTAGCTTGTAAACTCTTTAGGGCAGAGGCTGTCTTTTTGTCCTATGTTTGATCAGTACCTAGCACAATAGGGTCCTAGTCCATGCCTAGGGCTCCCACATGCTAGTAATACAAATAATCATTAACATTGGTTAAGCAGCTTGTTTAGAATTCACTCTTTATTGTATTTCAATTCATAGCCACAGACACAAGTGGCCTTGTCTGCACTGGGAATCTGCCACCAGTGGATATGGTTGCTACTCCTGTGCAAACTCCTGTGTGTAGACAGAGAAAGCCATGATTTGCATCGGTTGAGCTTACTTGGATTTTTATCAGTGCAATATCAATTTCTGACCAAGAACGGCAGAATCATGGCTAATTCCAAGTATAGACAAGGCCTATGTAACACGAAATAGGAATCTGGGAACTGAGAAGATTTGGCTGGGTAGGAGTCACTCTGTAACCTTCTTCAAGTCACTCACCATTGCCACACTTTGAAAGTGGCAGATCTGTGTTTTCCAGCCTTTAAAGAACACAAAAAGTCCAGCATTGCCATGTTCCCTAGCCAAGCAGCTCTGAGAAGCCATTACTTACATGGGGAAGGGCTGCACTCCACCCACTTCTCTCTTTTCTTAGTTTTTTGCCATGTTTGTTCTTGCTTCTCTTGAGCAAGTGCTCTCACTAGTTCTCAGGGTGAGCCGGGGGGAGGGATTTTTGTACTTATTACCTCACTTCCATCCGCCTAGAGGACACCCAATTTGTCTGGCACAAGCTACATGCCTTAAGTGAGTCAATCTGAGTTCCTGCTCCTCTCCTCAGGGAGAGTTTCTGTAACTGCCCCAGTTTGCTATTTGAAATCATTTCCTTCTTCCTGCTTATGACTGTTCCCTTTGAAGCCAGCTGGCCCGGAGATTCAATTCCCACCATGTGGAAACAGTGAATGGGCTTGCAAGGCAGTGATGAGTAAGTGAGGTTTAAACTTTGAGCCAGCCATAATGAGCGCCTGCTGTCTTGTGTCAGAGTAGCCCCGGTGTGTGGAAAGGCTGGTGCAGAGACCACAGCAGTACATGTGATGCAAGAGGAGAAAAGGTGGGCACGGCTGTTTCTTCACACTGAACAGTTGTTTAAAAAATAACATTTCCTGGGGCTTCCCTCCATTAATGATTGAGCAGTGAGTTCCAGTGCTGTGGACATTCTGTTTCTTTGTATCTTTCTGAAGGGTCTGGGGAGGAAGGAAGTGAGCTGTGGGGAGTGGGATGAAAGAGAGCGCGCCATGGAAACTCCCAGACCCCGATTAGCTCGCAGAGTGCAAAACAGAAGGCATAAAAACCCACTGAAAAGGAGGCACATATCTACACCCTACTGCAGTGGTGAGCTGGAGCCAGTTCACATGAACTAGTTGTTAAATTTAAAAGCCGGTGTAGAACCGGTTATTAATGGAGCCGGTGGGTGAGCAAACTCCGGTCCGCGGGCCACATCGAGCTGCGGGACCGTTCTGTCCCAGGCCCTTTAAATTGCCACCAGAGCCCACTACTGGAGCCCTGAGGTAGAGCTGCGGGGCTCTGGGGACTATTTAAAAAGTCCGGGGCTCTGGAGCTTCTACTGCCCCAGCCCTTTAAATAGCCACCTGAGCCCCACCGCCTCTACTCCAGGGCTCCGGCGGCTAGTTAAAGGGCCAGGGCGGTAGAAGCAGGGGTGCCTCAGGCCCTTTAAATAGCCCCCGGAGCCCAGGGGTAGCAATGGGGCTCCCATGGCTATTTAAAGGGCCTGGGCTTCAGCTGCCTCTGCTTCCCTGGTCCTTTAAATAGCTGCAGGAGCCCCACCGCTTTCCCAGGGCTCCAGGGGCTATTTACAGGGCAGGGGCAGTAGAAGCAGGGGAGCCTCTGGCCCTTTAAATAGCCCAAGGAGTCCCGGACTGCTGCTGCTACCCCAGTGTGGGGGGCACTTACCTTACAGGGTGGGCTGGGGCTGGCTCTGACTCCCTCAGCCCTGCCCCTTCTGCTGTAGGCCCTGCCCCTTCCAGGGGCCAGAGCTGGCCCCAGCATACTGGTAAGTCACTGGACTTACTTTCACCCCTGGTCTCTGGAGGAGGTGGTCAGGGGACAAAGGGGTGTGGGTTGATGGGTTGCAGGTTCTGAGGGGGGCAGTCAGGAGCAGGACGTGGGTTGGGTTGGGGTCAGATTGGGGAGATACAGCCACATGGGGCTTGTACTCACCGCGCAGTTCCCTACCAGGTCTTCGGTGGCGGGGGTGGGGGTCTTCACTCCCTCCGGGTGAAGGACCCACCACTGAAATGTCGCCAAAACCCAGAGCAAGTGAAGACCCCCGCTGCCGAAGTGCTGCCAAGGACCTGGTAGGGAACCGGTTATTAGGATTTTGAGAGCTCATCACTGCCCTACTGTCCCCAGATGCACAGACACCATAGTGATCGATGCCTTAGAAACACTGTGTAATAACTGAGCGAGAGAGATCTGAACAAACAGGCCAGCCTATGAGAAGGAACTGGAGGAGTCAATCTCTGCCCAATTTGCCCATCTAAGGAAGTGTCCAGCCATAAAAGATCCTGCAGATACAGCTCAACCCAGACACCAATGCTGGATAACTAAGGGGAAGCAGTTACCACGGCACAGAAGTGAATACATCACAGCACCACTGGTGAACAGTAAAGGAAATAGGAGAAGGAACCAAGGCTCTGAGTCTCCTCCACTTACAGGGGTATAAATCAGGAAGTCCATGGAGTCACATCAGTGTAAAAAGCACAAGTAAGAGGAGAACAAGCCCCAAAGGTCTGGCTCAGAAGTGATCCAGCAGCACGACTCAGCAGAACACACAGCAACCCCCAGTCAGCAGCTAGTCCCGTCCTTCCCACATTGTTCCACCATCGCACGTGCCACTGGGAGCAGCTGAGGCCCAACAGATGAGTCCTTCTCTCACATCAATAAGTTAAGGTTGTTTGGGGGAAGCTTATGGTCTTCTAGCTCATTTATGGAATGTACTTTTTGAGGAGGATGGGGGCAGAAAGTAATGTATTGCAGGCACTCAGGTACTATGGTGATGGGGCCATATAAAGGACCTAGAAAGGTAAAGGTCGCTTTACCCGTGATCATGTCTGTCTTCTTGCAAGCCCCAACCCACTTTGTCCTTTACACTGTGCACTGCCAATGCAATGCCAATAGACCCCGGTCGCTGGTGGGCAGGATCGAACTGGGGACCTCTGGAGCTTAGTGCATGAGCGTCTACTGCAGAGGTGGGCAAACTATGGACTGCAGGTCACATCTGCCCTGTGGGACCATCCTGCCCAGCCCTTGAGCTCCAGGCCAGGGACTGCTAGCCCCCAGCCCCTCCCCCGCTGTCCTCCCTCCCCCGCAGCCTCAGCTCGCCGTGCCATCAGCGCTGCGGGCAACAGGACTGGAAGCTCCTGCCAGGCAGTGTGGTGACATGGCTGGCTCCAGCCAGGCCGCGCGGCTGCCAGTCTTGCAGATGCCACATTCAGTCCCTCTAGAATGCTGTAGTTCTGGGCACTTTGTACAGCCTGAAGACAGGTAGTATCTTGACTGCAGAGGAACCAGCCTGTTGTCTCTCACTTTTTAACTAAAAAGAGGTTTATATTTATGCCAGATATGGATTTTAACTGACTCAGAATAACGTCAGCCTGATGGAGATGTGATCCTGGCATATAGGCAGTGAAATGGCATTCAGGCAGATGTTAGCAAACCCCACATCAGTATGTGCAGTTACTTGCATTTGATTTATTTTACCTGCGTCTTATTTATTAAGATTTATGATGTGTCTTGGCATCCAACAACTTCTAGGGCATAAAAGAAAAAACATTTTATAAGAATTTCTCCCAAAGCAAGAACAATTGTTACTCCAGATCTTCAGCTGGTGACTTTAATGGAGCTATCAGATGAGAAATTGATGATGCGAACAGAGCTATAAAAACTAAAGGAAATGAATAACCTGAAATGATACCTTTACTCTGTAATCTGTCTATCTGTGAAGAGGTTCTGTACCACCATAAGGAACAAGAGGTCGATGGAACACAGACACCAAAGTCTCTGAGAGATAGTGCAGGTACAGTAATTTATTGATAAAGTAAATCTGAAGAGTGAAAGAAAATCTAAGTCCAGTTGAGATCCATGGCAGAAACTCCAGATGAGATAAGGGATCGTTTAACAGCTCTTTAAACATTCAAAGCAAATAAGGGAAAGTGTGCATGAGCTAAAGAAAGAAAAGCAATTCTGTTCTGGAAGTTAAAAAAAGGTCACCTTGATTTCATGAGTGGGAAAATTCTGGACATGCTAATTGGTACATGATGGAGAAACTTCCATGAGAGAGTGCTGGTAAAGGGACAGGATCTTTGTCCTTCCATCCAGCTGCTCAGTACCTTGTTGTATTTATAGAACCTGAGGCCAGGAGAAAGGCACCAAATTTCCCAGGAAGGAGAAAATACAGTTATTTTTATTATTTGCAATTTAAATGCCCTCTTGCATCATTATTAGCAATAAAGAGCTTAAAGCTAAATATTTTTGATTCCCAATTAAAGCAAAAAAAAAATTATTCACCTTTGAACTTACCCTCTTTTTCTGTTGCAAATCATCTTTGAACAGAGTGCAAATTTTCCAAATTTGTTCGCTATTCAAAATTCATCAGTGAAAGTTTTAATTGAACAAATTTCAACCTACGGATTGCTCAGAAACTTGATGATGAGTATTTGAGCTGTTTGACTGGTAACTTGATGGCATGAACACTCTTGGCATTAAAATATATGCATAAGGCTAGCTTTCTGTGTGCGTTCTTGCAAAGAAGCTGCTTGAGAGAATGATCATGGAAGACAGAAGTGTTGTGAATGCCAGCGAAGCAATATCCACCCAGTTGCAAGCCCAGTGAGCTGTAATTCCAGACAGAGCAATTTTCCCCCTAACAGGAGTTTTGTCATTGACTTCAATGGGACCAGGATTTCACCCTGAGAGTACAGGTGGGCAGAAAGAGAAACTATCTGCAGCAGCTCACTGGGCTAGGAAATCTAGAGGATTGTTGGCTGAGTCCAGGAAAAGTCTAAAAAAGTGCAGCTCACTCATAATGCAGAGGTACTGTTCTCTTGGTTATAATGTTATTGTAGAACAGAAGATTCTCTTTTGCTTATTGTGCAGTATATAATCCTGCATGGCTCTGGTTTAAGAAAGGAGGTATGATCTGCCATTATCATGGCTTATCAGGTTGTCTCCAGAGCAGGTAGCAGAGAGGAGTGTTAGTATGATGGGTTTTGCATTTCAATGAGCAGTCTGCACAGAGAACTTTAAACTCAACTGTTTATCAGATCTGGACAGAAGCAGCTCTTTGCTGAAGCATCCTTCCAAGATGCCCTGCGGCATTAAGTGAAGAAAAGTCTGCTCCAGCCATAACAAGGTCAGGGCAATCAAGCACAGAAATTCCAGAGGGCCTTAACTGTAATGACATGGCACCACAGGGAGAGTAATTAGAGACGGAGGGTTTTAGAAAAACTTGCTTAAAAATACTGTTTCTTGATAGTTATATAGGTTTACGACTGTATAAAGTGGAGGGGTTGGATTAGTGCTTTAAACATCAAAACTGAAATACACACATGCCCTCAGAGCTCAGACATCAGATATTGTCCTAAGAATCCAGTCCAACCCCCTCGTAAAGATTCCCAGAGACTTCACTGGGAGTGGGACCCAACCCTACATGCCTAAATAAAGACAGAGAGATTAAATGCACAGCGAGAATAACATTGCCTCTCACGGAAAATGAATTGAGTTCCATGCAGGATGCAGTAGTGAAGTCTCTCATTAAATGGGCTTCTGCCCTGAAAGGAACACAGTGAGAGAGCCTCTTCTCTCAGAAAGAGTTTCAATTTATTCTTGCTTTGAGTAGTCCCAGAGATGACTCTCAATGAAAGACTTGAGGGAAATATTTTCCAGCTTGTTTACTTTGTGAGTTTGGCAGTGCTTTGTGTAGAAACAGTTTCACTCTTTCCTCTGGATAGTCAGCAAGGCCTTGTAATGGGATCTACAAACTCCATACAAAGCAGAGGCAGAAGGGCGGGAGAGGGGATCCTTTCCTGCCTACCAGCAAGCAGATTAACCACACCCCCACACAGCTGCCAGTCATGGAGGCAGGCACCATAGCAGCAATCAATAGGGTAAATGAGGCCTGCTATAAAAAGAGAGAGCTAAGTGACGATGAGGGAGGTAGAAAGGCCTGGGACAATAAATGAGCAACACCCCTGCATGAGGCTGCCTCCAGAAACACAGCCAAAGAGACTGAAGGAGATGGCTAGGCCTAACTAGAGGCCAGGGACCAAGAACTGTTCTGACCCAGGCATAGGTACTGACTTCTGGCGCCGGTGGGTGCTCGACCCTCCTCTGCTCCTGCCTTCTTCTGCCCCCATTCCAACCCCTTCTCCAAAGTCCATGCCCCAACTCCACCCCTTCCCTGCCCCTATTCGATTCCTTCCCCAAATCCCCGCCTCAGCCCCACCTATGATTTGTAGGGCTTTTCTAAGTCACTCTCTGGACTTCAGTGTCCCCATCTGTGAAAATAATAAAACAGGACAATGCCAACTGTGCAAATCCTTATTTTCCATGTAACTCATGGCAGGGGCAAGATGACAGCAGCATTGATTTCTGCTTGTTTAGAAAGCTGATTATCTGACTTTCCTTAAAACATTTGACAAAAAACAATACTAGCCCCCATATTGACCTAGGCGCGTGGTGAAACAACGGCTGTTGTTTATCATTCACTCGTCCAGATTTGGTAGCCAGGCTTGCGTGGATGGACATGCATGGAGAAGCTGCTCTGCATGCAGTGAACAGAATCCATGCACATACTATCTCGTCACATGCTCACCCACCTGGTGTCCATGGTCTCAAGTGGAGTGAAGATGTAAACACAAGCTGCTGTTGAAGTGGTTGGCTGGCTTTTCTCATCCCCTCACTCTGCAATCAAGTGTTTAAGAAAGAGACAGATTGTTGTGATCAAAACAGGCAGAAATCAGTTGTTCTCCAGAGCATCTTCTGCAGTTCTAGCACTTAGCTTTTGCAAAGTCTTCCACTAACAGATCTCAAAGCTTTGTACAGTAATTTGTAATTAAGCCTCACACACTCCTGGGAGTCATGTATGTATCATTATCCTCATTTCACAGGTAAGGAAAACATCATCATTAATAATACTTTGAGGCAAAGAAGGTGAAGTGACCTGTCCAAGATCACAGCACAAACTAATGGCAGAGCCAGGAATCCTGATTCTCAATCTTCTGCTCTAACCACTCAACAGGATTTATTCCATGGTAAGCAGGTAATTTTAAAATAGACACAACTAGCCTTTAACCTAGTGGCTCTGTGGAGAAGTGGACTCATGGCTGGTGAGCCTCCTCAAACTAGGTAAGGCAGAGCACAGTGGTTCTCAAACTGAGGCTGCCACTTGTGTAAGGAAAGCCCCTGGTGGGCCGGGCCAGTTTGTTTACCTGCCGGGTCTGCAAGTTCGGCCAGTCACAGCTCCTACTGGCCATGGTTCACTGCTCCAGGCCAGCAGGGGCTATGGGAAGCGACGGCCAGCAGGGGCTATGGGAAGCGACGGCCACCAAATCCCTTGTCCCACGCCACTTCCCACAGCCCCCATTGGCCTGGAGCAGCGAACTGGCCGAAACTGTAGACCCGGCAGGTAAACAAACCAGCCCGGCCCGCCAGGGGCTTTCCCTACACAAGCAGCAGCCCTAGTTTGAGAACCATTGGTGTAGCAGCTCTTTCCTGGTTTAGCACCCCCTGCCAACATCTACACCAGCCCTGCAGTGCTCTCTTTTCTCGCAAGTGGGCCCTCTAGCCAGGTCACTTTAATGTCTCTTCCCTTCTGGGAAATCAACATCCCACATGGAAAATGTCCCTCTTGACCCTGGTCATTGCTAGGATGTCTTCCACCTCTCCAGAGCTCCTCTTCCATTCACTCCTGGCAGAACAGTTGCCCCAAGGCTTCTCCCTGGAGTCTTTCAACCAAACTCAAAAGCAAAGCAACACACACCAAAAGGGACTTTTGTCCCTTCTGCTGCCTTAAAGTTTTAACCCATCCAGGGGCCTCCCCAGCTCTCTGTTCTACCACAGAACACTGCCTTACAAGCATTACCTTCCTGGAGTCTTGCTAGTCTGGATCCTATACTCCTGCCTACCCCAAGGCCATCTGCCAGTCAGTTGGCCTTCGCTCAGGTCCATTCCAGGAGTCCGCTTCACCCTTGCAGCACTCTCCTATGAGGGCCTGTCCCAAGGTGTACGCACCCTCCAGAACCTCTTTTCAGGTGAATGTCTTCCTGGGTTTCTTCTCTGGAGGTCCAGCTCCTACCCTTTCATCAGGGCTCACTGCAGGAGCATGCTCCACCCTCGTGAGTGCTCTATATCTCAGGTTCCACACGGTGGTACTGACTCCAGGGCTCCTTTCTTCTCTCCCTGCAGCCCACTTCTACTCTGGGCTCCTTCTAGAAACCACACAGCTTCTCCATAGCCAGGCTTCATCTTTACTTAGGCCTGGCCACCCTCCCCAGGCACAGCCAGGTAGCTTACCAGATCCAATTTACCCTTTTATCACCTGTGGGGGGTTAGACACCTCATCAGAGGCTCCCAAACTATTTTGCTGGAGCTTCATTGCAATGGATTAGCAGATAAGCCTGGCCATCCTATATCCCACCTGGTGTCACCTTGCGCTATGGGCAGACACACGGTTGCCACCATCTCTTCATTTTCTCTCTCTCTCTCTGTACTTTCCTGAATCTGCCCTCTCTTTCCTTCTCATTTTCAGCTTTTTCTTTGTATCTCCAGAAGCCAACATGCAGTTTGGGGGCTGCAGGGAGGTGGAAGGAGCTGTCCTGTGTGACTCAGAAGGACTCTCCTGGCTTATTTGAGTACCATGGAAGCAAAGTCTAGAAGCCTGAGCTGGCAGACTGCAAGTTAGGCCTACAGACCTGCACTAGACTACCACATAATCGGGGGCCTGCTTTCACGTATCACTGAATTTTATTAACAGATGTTAAATGCCATTGTTATGGAGCGGGCATTCACAGGTGCCTGCATAGCTGATTCTTTTGAACGAAAAACATTGTTTAGGAGACAAACGGCGTTAGGTGTATTCAGCCTGTGAGCCTGGATCCTATTAGCAAGGTCATTTTTTCCAGTTTTTTGGCATGTGAACTATGTGGCAAACGCTCATGCCAGCCAAGTCTGAATTCCCTCATTATCAGATTGGAGTAAACGAGGTTAGACCAGAGAGCCCTGAAGTGCTTTCATTGGTGGTTACAGGAAGAAATACCTCCATTCACAAACTGCTGCAGCGTAGCTCAGGAAGGGAAGTCTGCTGGAGCGGAAACATCTGTGAACGGCTGGAAGTAAGCATCTGGGCAAGTATGTTTATGGCTCCTCCCTTGATGAAGCAACCAAGTATTAACAGGAAGACTGGTAAAGGAGAAAGCGGAAGTGCTTATTCAAATGCCCAACTATGGGTCCAGTGTGTTACTGGCAAACACAGCACTGGGAGTGCCAGTGTGTGACTTTTCCTGACCCATGCAGAAGCCTGATAAGATCCAATTTCATAGTGGAGAAGACTGAGTAAAATCTGAACTGATACAATGCTGGTTCCTCCATGTGGAGTTCCAGCAGGTCATCCTGCATTCAGGCTCACAGCACCAAATCCTGCTCCCACTGACGTCAATGGGTGTCCTGCCATTGAAGTCAGTAGCTCAGGATGTGCCCTCAAAGCAGAGGGACATTCCTTCTCTAACCGAAAGATCTCTTGTTATCTGACCTCTGAGGTTCTTTTGCTACTTGGTACAAACTTTCACAGAGATCCCTTTCTGCACACATGAAACAAGACAAGGTCCTTGTAGCTGTTTCTGCACTGAAGCTGCAGCAGGAATTCAAGCTTTAATGTGCACCAACAGAATTGACTCAAGATGCTGCTGTCACATTTTTAGTGACAATGAGACTGATCCTGGCCCCTGTGCATTGGACTGGCAGTGTATGGGAGACACGGGGTATAGCTACAGTGCAAAAAAAACCAAAACACCTATGGCAGCGAGTCTCAGAGTCCAGGTCTATAGATTCAGGCTCACTGCGCTACGGTGCTAAAATAGCCATGAGTTTCACAGCCTGGGCTACAGCCCAAGTGGGGAATATCGACATGACTGTTTCTAGTGCTGTAGCTCGAACCCCAGGAGTCTGCAGACCCAGAACCCAGGAGTCTCTCTCTCCCCACCCACCTCTCCAAAACCCCAGCCTGGGGGATATGCTGAGGCTGAAAGACAATGGTTTGGGGATGGGAGGGGTGTGGCCTTAGCATTCAGCTCTCTGGTAATTAGGGGCTGCTGAATGGCCCATACCCAGCTGTGACTAGGCTATCATAACCCTTGGGGTTGCTCTAACTTATGTCCAGGCCATTTTGGCCCCAGTTGCATCAGCCCAGAAATCAGGCAATGCAGAGATAACTTAAAGCCACTTTTGCCTTCTCCTCCTGCTGGGTTGCATCCCAGGAGGTGTGGCACAGAATCTGGACCAATTAGTCATTTTAGCTTAAGATACTAGAGGATACTCAAACCATTGAAAAATCAACTATTGCTGTCCATTATGCTCTTCCAAGGATAGGCATTGTAGAGTGGTGCAACCTATAGTGGTATGTGTTTTGTGTCCCCCTCTGTACTCCACTCACAGAAGATATAAGTCTGCTGAAGGTGCCAGCTAAAGGACTTAAGCACTAAAATACCTTTGAGGATCTGGGCCTAAAGATGCAGGTAGGTGTCAAGTGGGATTTTCAAAAATGTCTAAGCAGGTTAGGTGCCTAACCCCATTGGAATCAATAGGACTTAGACCCCTAAGCTCTCTGCATCTTTAGGTACTTAAATACCTCTGAAAATCTGACCCTTAGTCCTTTAGCTCAAGCTGTAACTGCTCTTACTTTAGCTGTGGTGACCCCATGTTCTGTCTCTGGTGACAACCAAGCTGACTATCATTACAGGGACAAGCCTACAATTCTCCAGCACAAGCTACAGTAAGTTACTATTTTCAACTAAAAGAACATCAAAATGAATTGGTAGTCATTCCGTGATTGTGATGAATGTTTCTGTGATTGTTGTTTTCAAGGGTTTGCATGCAGAGGGGATGGGACTCAGTTTCCCTGTGGTGTTACTGGTTTAACAAGCTGATGGCAGAGGGAGTTTGTTGTTACAGAGGGCCAGCGAACAGCCTGGGATCCGCCAGTGACTGGTGACCTGGTGACTGAGAGGCCCAGCTCGGGAGGGTCATCCGGTTCTGGCCAGTGGGAGGATAATAGGCTGCAGAGGGAGGACCCTGGTGACTTGAACAGCTGGTTCCAGCCAGAGGGAAAACAAAGGATGGATGAGAGGAGAGGCTGAGAGGAAAGGAGGCCCAGGCAGCCTGTTTACCTGGGACAGAAGACAAAGAACAAAGGCGGGACTTGGGGGATGGTGATATCAGATGCCCAGCTGGAAGGAGAGGGTTTCTGGGCTGAGGGCAGAGAGCAGCCAGAGCGCACCTGGAGGCTGGAGAGACCCAGATGTATTGTGCTGAGGGATGCTAGGCCTGAGGCCCTGAGAGTTTCCTATGCTGCGTTCAGATGCTCAATAAACCCTCCTGTTTTACGCTGGCTGAGAGTCTCTCAAGTCTAGAGATCGGGGCTGCATTATTTCCTCTGGGTATGGAGGCCCTGGGGGTCCAGAGTGAGTGGACTCCCAGAGGGGGCCCATGGAGAGAGACGGGAAAGCTGAAGGCTCAGAGAGGTGCGGTTCCAGGAGGCAGAGGAGCCTACAGCTTAACCCCGGAGAGAGAGCAGACCTCCAAAAAGGGCTGTCGCATTGAAGGGGGTTCCTCCCAGGGACCGTACAAAGCCGAGAGAGAGCACGAGTCCTGTGAGTCCATGACAGTGACTACATCAGACATGACCTAGAAACATGGAAGTTTGAAACATGGTGCAATCCTCAGAGATATTTAGGAATCTAGCTCCCATTTGATCCATCTAAGGATCTGGGGATTTTAGGCTCCTTTGAGGGTCTGACCTTAGTTTCCTGGCCTGGGTGGTACTTTCCAAGAAAGTAGCACAGAACCTGAAACAGCTAATCGAATTGCAGTAGGAATGAGATGCTACAAATAAAAAAGAACTGTTTAAAGGCTGCTCTGTGTTGTGATTAATATAGCAGACTGATGAAAGGATTTGGTTTGTTGGTGAAGTCTCTTTTCCAGTGTGTGAGTAGTAGTTATGAACTGCATCATTCATCACACCAAATCTGACATGGGTTACAGAACTGGTACAGAGGCTGAACCAGAGATGCCTTGCGTATGTCCCGATGAGGTAGCAAAGGTGTTCTGCTCTGATAGCAAATGCAGATCAGAAAACCTCTCAGACACATTTAGAATATGTTGGGCTTCCCCACCCAGGAATAACACAGAAATCACTATGGTGAGGGGATGAAAGTAATCAAGCAGACTGGCCAGCTGGTAAATGTTGTACAATCACAAGTAAATGAATCTTACTCACAAGAATGTGAATGGAAGTATATCTCTATTGTGAAAACAACAATTATACACAGTTATCAGGTTATGGCACTGTAAATATTTGAGCATTATCAGGGACTCTCATGCGCCTAGAAAAAAATATATCCTAACTTCCATTGGAACATGCAGCTTTCTTGTCAAAAGACTGGGACTAGAGACTGTAAACCAGACTCTCTTCATTGTTCTGTCCCCTCTGTACCAATCCAGTTACGCAAAGGGGCTCTCTGCAGATGACTATTGTCCCAGTGCAACACAGAGCTAGTTTAGAGAATTCCTGTGCCATCCCAGTTAGCTCCTGGTAAAAAGGAGCATAGAGGGAAAAGGGGGCCTGGACAGAGCCCTGTTGAGCTCCAGCAATGTCTGGCTAACAAACTGATCTCCCTAGGGCCATAACCAGCTGCTGTATTTCAGAGCAGCCCCTAAACACTCCTATTAACTTCAGCGGGCTTTGGATAAGACCCTCAATTGAGAGGTCTCTTCTTTTTGCATGTAGGATTTTATCAAACGAAAAATATTTGCAATAGGCCACCAAGAAGCAAATGTAAAATTGAATTCTCATGAATGATACACAACAAGCATTTTTGCACTGTTTATAGCAATACAATAGTTAATAACTAAAGGCCAAATTCTGCTCTCAGATACACATGATCATTTCTCATTGCCTTCAGTGGAAGTCATGCGTGTACATGTGCCTGAGCAAAAACTGGCCTTAGATCTTTATTAAAATCCTGTATGACTGTACATTGTTTTTGCCAAATTACAGTGTTTTAAATTTAGCTGAATGAGTATCATGTTTCAGGATATTGTCTGAACTAGATAAACTGAAGCCAAGCCAGACCTGAACTCATGGACTCTGAGTCCATGTAAACAGTCTTAGTCATGTCTCTTGGGTTAGGGAATGTGGAATTATTTCACTTCAGTCTGTGTCTGAGGTTTGCATAGAAAAGACAGACATAGCAAAGAGACACCATCAGACATCATATGTTCACATGAGCACACCATGAAACCAAACCTGCACAAAAAGTAACAAGATGTTCCATTCCCTGAAGTGGGTGTTGTGTTGCAATTTAGTAAATACAATAATTATATATTCAGTACCTCCCTTTGCTGTTAAATTTGTGCAAGCACTTCCATCATAAACTGGTATTTTTAGAAGGTTATAGTTTGACTGTAAAAAGTTACAGTGGAATAAAACTTAGCAAACAGTGTTTAACTCAGACTTTTAACTACTGTAAAAGTTAGTTTGATCAATGTCATGATATGAGATAGGACATTTAAACTTGTGCTACTTGAAAACTCAGTTAAATTTGGAAACTGATGCAGAGATCTAATCACTTTGGTATTTATATCTTTAAGGCTAGTTATATATTTTGAAGGTATTCTTTCCCTTGTCCAGTAAATAGCACACTTGACAAAATGACCTGTTTCCTCCCCAGGAGGTCAGAACAGTTAAAGGTCATGGTCTGGTGCTTCCTGGAACTAATGCACATGGAATAATTTTCCACTGTGACACAGATCAGCAGCAAACTAATGGATTTGCTAAAGTTCTGGCCAGGAATAAAACTGGGGAACTAGAGTCCAACTTTGAAACCCAAAGCCATGTGGCTGGGGAAGTAGGATAAAGCTGCAGCTCAAGCCAGATGCATTCTGCCTGCAGAGCAGAAGTTGAGCTGTATGAACAATGAATTTTTCAGTTCACTGGCAATTCTGAAAAATTAAAACAAATTCATTTCAGGTCAAAAACAATTTGTTCAACCTCAAACAAAATGTTTTGTTTCAATTTTGAGCATTTTAAAATGTTAAAAACATTTTATAAATAAAATTAAAGCAAATTTCTAAACAAAAAATCATTTTGAATGAAAATCAAAAGATTGTTTTCTAAAATGCATCAACTAAATGTTTCATTTTTTTCAGGATTTTTCTTTTTAGTCTCCCCCCCCGCCCCCATGACCAAACAATTCCGTGAAATCAACACAAATTCACAAACTATTGGTCACTGTACCTGCTTTTCTCCTCCCAGAAAATTTTGATTGAAAAATTTTGCCAAGCTCTAAGTGGAGACAGGAAGAATGTCTCTAAGGGACATTGAAGCAAACATGTGTGCTACATCTTAAGGCCCAATCTTGCAAAGACCAATCCAGGTGCTTATCTTTAAGAATGTGATTGATTCTGCTGAAGTCAGTGGGACTATACATGTGCTTAAAATTAACCATATGCACAAATCTTTGCAGGATAGGGGGTTAAAAGTGCAACATGCCTCTTGCAATGATGGCCTCTCAGAGCCAAGCACCCTGTCCCACCTCTTTAGGGGGCTGAGTGCCACTAGTCCCACTCCCTTTTGCTCTCAAAAATCAAAAATAGAACCCCCAGTCCTGCACAGCCAGCCTGGGGGGAGGGAGGGAGAGAAGGAGTGTGTAAACAAATGCCGCAGAACATTTATAAATGTAAAGCTTTAACAATTTTTGGTGCTAATATATAGGCCTAGAAACTACAAACTCTTGCTTATACTCTCACTCGCAGAAGTCCCCATCCTCACAAGTTAGCTTTTGAAGACTTGGGCTTTTCATTAAGAAAGAACCCAGTCCTGCAGCCCTTATTCATTTAAGTCATTCTTTATATATGACTACAGGCTACTAGTGAGAGTGAGGATTTCCAGGATAGGGCCTATGGCCATTAACCTCACAGCATCCCTGAGAAATCTGGGCTGCTGATTTCCTAGTTCCCACAGTGAGTGACAGACACAAGCAAAACTGTCCCACAAACAAAAGTACCATATGAAAGGCTACCAGAGAATCTGTTCTAAGCCTCTGCTTTCATCTCATTTGTCTGAGACTGGGGAGGATACCTGTTTTGGCAGAGAAAGCAGGGAGTCTGCAGCTCAGTTTTTTGGCTCTTGGGGGTATAACTGGGTTAAAATGCAGTAGCTAGCTGTTCTTGATTAAATTACAGCCCTATTCTACTGGCTTCTTTGGGAATATTCACAAACAGGTTTCTAACTTGTAGCAAAGGGGGCGGGGAGGCCATTGCCATTCATTGCCAGGTCCTCAGCCCAGCAAAGGTCACTTTGAGCCTCTTGAGCAGATCTCTCTGACATGGAGAACCTGGTGTAAAGCAAAGGGTGTGTCAGAGCAGCCAGCAGAAGGGGGTGGGGCCAGAGGCATGACATGCTCAGTTGAACCCTCAATGGCAGAATTGTACCTAGGGGACCATCTTGTAACTTGCTCTGGTTTGTCATCTGCCAGCCAAGGGAAGCGTAAAGATGGGTTACAGCCCCCTTTGCCTTCTCTCCCCAGCTGCCTTGAGCATAAACTCAGTAGGACTGTATCCAGAGTCTATGCCATCTAAATAGTTGAGCGGCAGAGACTAGCTACTCCACAGAGAGCACCCAAGGAGAATTTCTGTCCTGAAGATGAAAAGTGTGAAGATTATTTCAGTCATTATAAGATTCAAGGTTGCCAATTCAGATGCTCCCCTTAGCAATGTGATGCCTTCAGCGACCTACAGTGATTGGTGAAAAGCTGCCTTAGAACTAAAAGGCAAATACTGGAGTCTTTAGTCCTTAATTCAGGCAGAACTCCTATTTCCTCCAATGGGAATTTTGCTGAAATATAGCTTGAGTTAGGATCCCAGGACTATGATATAGTGGAGCACATTTCATTCCCTGCTAATCTATACTTCTGTCCTCTGTTTAATCCAAATAGCTGTATAGAAGAGTGATGCAGACAGCTTGTATCTGGAGGTAGTAGAGAATCGATTGCAATGCAGTGCCTGTTTTAAGTAAAGTATAGAAACATTAGGGAATGAACTGTGCTCTCAGAGTCCCTGAGCAGTTCTGTACTATGTGTAATTAGAAACACTGTTGGTCATTGAAGTGTTCAGAACATCAGTTGTTTATTTACAGCTGAGTCAGTTATATAGCCAAAACTGAAATAAATTATGTCACATACCAATTGTACCTGCCCATTTAATCTGCAAGGTTCCTGGAGGGGAAGGAATTTTCATAGTACTATATAGCACAGACGAAGGCAGCAGGGTGGTCTAGTGTTTAGTTCACAAAACTGGGAGTTAGGAGATCTCAGTTTTAGTCTTGGATCTGCTATAGACCTACTGTGGGCTTTTGTGTATATCATGTCAATGCTCTGTACCTCAGTTTCCCCATCTGTAAAATGGGAATAACAGGAGACTGCTTGGTAAAGCATTTTCAGATGAACAGCAAAATGCAATATATATATTTTAGATCTGTCTTACTTTGTCAAAGCAACATGGACCAGAATTCAGTTCAGAGAGTAAATGCAAATGTTAAGTTTACCTTCACCTACCAGAACCTAGTTGTGAGTTGCCAAACCCTGAATATTGGTTGCAGGCACTCGGTGAGTCAGTGTGATGATGCAAGGATAAGCCTGGTGCTGCCACTTAAAGTACCTATTTCAGTACCTTGGGCTAGGATAAGGGCAAAATAAATTTAAACCAAACTGAGACCCTGCTGGCAGCCACTCTTAGAAAATATAGCTCTCAAACTGTCCTCATGTGCTGCAATCAGCAGCGAGAAGAATATACATTGATAACATTGGATTATACATTACTTAATCCACATCTGAAAGGCAGGATTTACTCCAGACCCCAACCCTAAATTATTGAAAGGATGTTCTCATAAGAAAGTGCTGAAGGAACATATAATTTCCTCCTCATTCCTGGCTTCCAGGCCAAGCACATGTCATAAACTCCTAATGCTTCTGGAAATGTGGAATGATGGACAAGGCCAGCCTGGTGGACTTCTAACAGCTGTGTTAAGGTCAACAAGAACCAAATAGATTAATAAACCTCTTATTTCTGAGAGTTATAAAGCATACAGATAGCACATGCCCTTCCCCATCTTAACATGCAAACTACAGTAAACCTCCTCCTATATCATTAATATTTCTGCGGCCAATGCTTCCTTGCTTTGGAACTGCTCACTTCTTTTGGTCCAGTGGAAACAATGTTTCACTCTTTGGGAAATGAGCTGCTGACTCTGGCTGTTTTTGTCCTCAGCTGAGTCCCATTTGGTATAGGTTCACTCAGAGCAAATGTGGTTTTGCACAGTGGGTAGCATTGCTGCATCATGCTTAGCAGAGTCAGCACCTCCATTTTATGCACCATCTGTCCTTTACAATTTATAGCTCAGAGAATGGAGTGAAGTCTCACTAGTAGAGATGTCAGAAAAAATTTTGACCAAACAATTCTTTTTGTCAAAATGCAGTTTCATTGATCAAAAGGTTTGGCAAGTAGTGTCAATTTTTGACAACATGTTTGGTGGGAAAAAGGCAAAAGAAATCTTTTTGACTTCCTTGTTTCAAAAAGGTAAAATGTTTAGTTTTTACTTTCTTTTTGATTAATTTCATTGTGATTTGTACAGCATAACACTAAAAATATTGTTAATATATATTATACTGTTTTATGTTACATTATAATGTTTCAGCATTATCTAAATGAAATGTTTCAGTCATTCCAAATCAACATTTTTCTCAGTTTTCATTTCGGGGGTAAGTTGACATTTTGGCTTTTTCTTCTGAACACATTTTGAAATATTGGAATTTCCCACAGAATGGAAATTCCATTTTCCAAACAGCTCTACTCATTACATGAACTGCAGCTGCTGGTGTGAATGTAGTTATCTGACTAACCTGTGTGCATTTATAGATCTATCAGCTACATACAACCAGTACAGGCAGGTGTCAGGCCAACCAGATACTAGGGACAGCAAACTGCTTATAGTCTACAGCTCATTTCCAGAAGAAACAACAAAAGCTACCCACCATGCTAAACCACAGTGAAAACAACAACAAAAATAAAGCTACACTTTTTGCAAAATTGTCCTTTACCTTATTTTTATGGCTTTGAGCTCTGTTTATACAGAGGCAAGGATGCAGCCGAGCACAGAAACTGTCATTTTTAGTTGCTCTCTACCCAACAAGTTGTGAAAATATCAGTTTCCAAAACCAGCAACCTCTCAAACCTTGAAGATGGAGAAATAATTAAACTGAAAAAATGTTTACTTTATTGTTGCTTTCCCCTTTTAATTATTTCTATGGGGACAAACTGGTTAATGAGTTCTACAGTTGATAGAAAAATGGAATTTCCATGCCATAGAACAATCTGATTTTGTTTCAATGTTTGTTTTCATCCTCATTAGGATGAAAAGTAGTAAAAACCAAACCCAACCAAACCATTTCACAGAATTTAAATGTTCTAAAAATCCTTGATTTGGAAACATCACAAAGTTTCATTTTGCATTGGGTCAGCATTCATCTCTGCACCCTCCTAAGCTGACGCAGTGCCTCAGTGGAGTTGTAGTTCTGAGTTCTTCATAGTCCCACTCTCCTCTGTAGGTCCTGTTCCCAAGCCAGACTAACTCCCATGATGGTCTATCCCTGTGGTGGAGCTGCCGTGGTGCATAGGGATCAGGCCCATAGTGGCTCCTATGGCATGGTCTTTCCCACCTCCCCAGCACAAAGGGCCATGTCTGAAGAAAAGGGGGCCTGACCACAACATCCCTACTCCCTAGTAATCCCTTGACTGCTAAAAGGCTCTCTTGGGGAAGAAGAAGGTGCCCTAATTTAGGCCAGGCATTGGCTCGGCGGCAGGATTCAGAAACCATCTGCCTCCCCATGTTCAGTTTTGCACTGAGACCAGTGGGTGTACAGCTTGCTTCTGTTCAAAGACTATTGATATAACCGTATAACAACAGAAATATTGACACAGGTGGTCAGAGTAGGCCTGGAAAACTTCCATATAAGATAGCAAAGGATCAAATAAGGCACAAAGCCTTCGGGCTGGTCTACACTGGCACTTTACAGCACTGCAACTTTCTCGTTCAGGGGTGTAAAAAAACATCCCCCTGAGCACAGCAAGTTTCAGTGCTATAAAGTGGCAGTGTAGAGAGTGCACCAGCGCTGGTAGCTATGCCCCTCATAGAGGTGGGTTTTTTAGAGCGTTGGGAGAGCTCTCTCCCAGCGCTCTACCGTGGCTACACAAGCCACGTTAAAGCGCTGCCGCTTTAACGTTGTCAGTGTAGACTAGCCCTAAGTGAGGAGGTTTTTACTTTGAAAGGGCCTCATGGAACCTATTTACAAAGGCTACATGTTCAAGGGTTTTCACTGATTTTAGGCAGTCGAAGCTTCTGTGGAGCTCTTGCACATTACAACAACTTCCATTTGCTGGCATCACAGCGGTGCTGTGAGAGTTAGTTAATTAGTATTTCTACAGCACTTTGAAGATGAGTGCGAAGTACTGTTAAAATCTGACTTTAAGTGGTACCTTATTGTCCCTCTGAAGAGGAATGATATGAATAATTAAGATACAGAATCATATAATAAAACTAGTAGACAGCAATCTTGAAACCATTTGTCTTTGGCTGAAGTTTAAGCATCAAAGGTCTTTTGCAACTTTGTTGTCTCATGTCTACACAGGTAAATCACAGTGTATGACTATGTATCTGTTTAATCTTTCTGACTACTCCAGAATGCCAGAGGACACTGTATTTTTATTTAAAGTTACAGTCTTGAGTACTCACCAGATGTTATTTACCCATGGGAAAATGCACACAGCCAAACGTATTTGATAACCCAGAAATCTGAATCTTATTCTTTGATCAAGTCTAATAAGAATAATAATGGTTCCAAAGTAGCTTTCTATTATAAATCCAGTCTTCTGCCACCTTTATTTGTTTTAACCTTTCTCAGATAAAATACTTTCTGTATGAAATAGCAAGATACCACACACAATCTAAGAGACCTTTTTAAAAAAAATGAAATTGAAAGTAATCAGTTAAAGCTTTTGGAAGATATGGACTTTTGGAAAGAGTCTTCTAATTTTTTGGAACATCTCTCAGGAGTTGCTTAGCTTATGGACTCCATATTTGTGTTATTTATCTGTCCTCTGTGAGGAATAATGTCTTTGAATATTTTTAGGAATGCTGATTAGCTAATTTTACAGTTTCTTGCTACAGACTTTTGAGCCTGTCAGACACCTGTGAGATCTCTGAAGAATTTATGAAGTCTGCAGTGCTAAGCTCGGAAGACTTTAGGATATCAACAAAAAGTAGCTTGAGACTTATTAATATTCAGAGCTGACCTGGCTGGATTGAAGGACATTATCTTTGCAGACATAACTTTGAAGAAACTTTAATACAATTCTAGCAAGAGGGAGACAAAAATAAATTAATTACCACAGCTTGTGTCTAAGATGCAATTTGATGTACCGTATATATTCATTCATAAGTCAAATATTTTTGATAAAAAAGTGACACATCAAAGAGTGGGGGTCGGCTTATAAACGGATCTACACCAAAATTTGATGATTTAAAACTCTATGGAATCATTGAATTGAATATCTAATACATTGTCGTTTTGTTTACCTGGAGCATCTGCAGGCATGGAGACCCTCAGCTCCCTGTGGCCGTGGTTCACTGTTGGCTGGGAATGGCAAACCGAGGCCACTGGGAGCTGAGGGGATCCGTGCCTGTGAACGCTCCAAGTAAACAAAACGTCCAGGCCTGCTAGCGGCTTACCCTAACGGGCCAGGAGCCAAAGTTTGCCAACCCCTGAAATAAAGAGTCGGCTTATGAAAGGGTCATACACTATTTGCTATTTTTACCTATCCATCTGGGGGGGTCAGCTTATAAACAAACGGGCTAATGAATGAGTATATACAGAATACATATGAGAGAAATAATAGTCTCATATATCAGGGTACTGGAAATTTGTCTTTGACAAATTTATAGAAATCTAAGAAAATTCCCAGGCAAAACCATTGGGTGTTAAAGTTGTAAATGGATAAAAGTTGTAAATACATTCAGTCACTTAACAGTATACTATAGTTATAAAAAAATCCAGACATTTTAAAACTAAGAAATTCCAAGTTGAGTTAAAAAACAAAACAACAACAAAAATATGTTGAAGTATGAAAATTCATAATTAAGGTTCTAAAACCAACCTTAAATCTGCCCTCATATCCATGCCCACCCACCATTTACCTATCACCAATAGTCCTTTAACAATTAACAACCATGCTGCTATGCCACAGTACCTCTACCTTGTTTCCAAGTTAGATCACAAATTCTCACCTACTGTTTTAGAAATATAAATCTACAAATAGCCTCCTCTCTATCATATATGATCCATGGACCCAGACAAACCCTTGTCTTCAACTGTCTATAGCTCACCACAGGAATCACTGCTATTTCCTCTTCTATCTTCCACATCAATACAGAAACAGCACTCAGAGATCCAAGTCTAACTCCTCCCCCCTCCATAGTATACTATGGCTCTAATATCTCATTTCCCTCTTGATATAGAATCATAGAACCATAGGGTTAGAAGGGAGCGCAAGGGTCATCTAGTCCAACCCCATGCAGGATTTGTTATGTTTAAACTATCCAAGACTGGCTCACATACTACGTTATAAGAGACCTGTGAACTCACATCCCCCAAACAAAAGAATTATTTTTAATTAAACTGATCCCATATTTATGTTTTTCACTGAAAAAGTTCAGTTTGCAAGCAGTTAACTTAGGACCTGTCTACAGAAGCACTTACTGGGTGCAAGCTGGGGTGTAGAGCTACAGTGCTCCAGCTTGCTGACCACCAACTGTCCATGTGGATTTTGCTGATGTTCACTAAAAGTTCCCCAGCGCGCATTGATGGAATACGGTTTGAATAAGTTGCCAACATGGCAATCAGTGGTGGCCCATATGGACATTTAGTGCACAGCTTGCTGGAGGGCTGTAGATTTATACCGCAGCTTTCCGTGCTTTTAGTTAACTTTTTGCAAACTGAACTTTTAATTTTGAGCTCCAGCTCTTTAGACTCACTCATGTATTTACCACCAAACTGTGGGCCTAAGCCTGCACCCACTGAAGTCAATGTCAGAAGTCCCCTGGCTTCATAGATTCAGAGGTTACAAGACCAGAAGGGACCATTGTGATCCTCTATCCTTGTGTTTCCCAAACTTGGGATGCCGCTTGTGCAGGGAAAGCCCCTGGTGGTCTGGGCTGTGCCAGTTTGTTTACCTGTCCCGTCCACAGGTCTGGCCGATTGCAGCTCCCACTGGCCGCGGATCACTGCTCCAGGCCAATGGGAGCTGCAGGAAGCGGCACGGGACAAGGGACGTACTGGCCACTACTTCCAGCAGCTCCCATTGGCCTAGAGCAGTGAACCACAGCCAGTGGGAGCCACGATCGACTGGACTTGCAGACGCAGCAGGTAAAAAAACTGGCCCAGCTAGCCAGGCACTTTTCCCTGCACAAGCGGCGTCCCAAGTTTGGGAAACACTGCTCTAGCCCAACCTCCTGCATAACACAAGCCATGGAACTTCCCTGAATTAATTCTTCTTTGGCCTAGAGAAGTCTAGTGAGCTCACATGTGGCTAGTCATCTATATACGCATCCCTAACAATACTGACATTTAAACAGTCATCATGCTTCCTAGCCGGCAGCCATGGAGATGAGCGGGGGACATTCAGCGGCATTGGTAAAATCCGTCTGCACACTCCATAGACAGCGTACTTGGAAGGTTTTCTCACAACCAGAAGAGTTAGAATTTTTTTTTAATTAATTAAAATTTAAATTCCGTGGAGAATGTTGGAGACACCATGAACCTCTCCTGGGAGACCCCTGGATCCATCAGCTATGTGGAAGGTTTGCACAGCCTGATCTCCAGAGACTCAGCAACGACATTGCTTACTTCAAAGGGACGTCCAGTTAGGACTCCCAAAATTCCAGGGCCTTGCACCTTCCAAGGATGATGGGCTCTCTTTCTGTTATGGGTCATCTGTCTTCCTTGCCTTGCCCAGTTTCCCCTCCCTTTACACTTTAATTTTCTGACTCAGGAGAGGTGTGTCAGATCATGGCAATCAGCCCGCACAATGCATGTGGCACACTCCACAGCTGCAAGCTGCTGATAAATATGTCACACAATCTGATTCTTAAGTATCTAACATTGGACAGTATAGTTGGGGGCATCCCAGTTAACAGGGTCTTAGATAGGGTCACAAGTCATCATGAGGGCAGACAGGTTTTTTCCCCATGTAGGAGACATTTGATGGGGTCAAGCCTCTTACATGCTATCTCCCAATGAACAGGGAGAGCTGTACACGCCACCTAGGGTCTGGCCCCTTGCCCTACAACAGAAAATGCAGCAATGTGGAGGCACCACCCAAGTGCTTTCACCTCAATGATTATTTTTCAAGGCACCACTTCTTATTTAACACATACTCGGATAATAGATTCCATGTCCCCCCTGTAGCAGCCTATGGCTGGGATTCTGGCCTACTTCTTCAGGAGACACAAGATGGAGAGGGAGAGAGGGGCTGATGGTGGCTTTAAGCCACGTGTGCTCTCCAACTTTGAGCTGTTTAGAGGCTGAAACCGCTCATGGCACAACTTTGACAGCCTAGGGGTGCAGTACAAACCAGAAGTGCCATAGCAGCACGTGCTATAGCTCTGCCCTCTCCAACCATCCTCATACAAGCCCTATGCCAGGGTTTCGGCAAGCAAGGAAAGGCCACTTACAGCTGTCCAGAGCAGTGCTTGTCCCAAGGGAATTCTCCCCTTGCTGGCTGTTTATGGCCCCTCTCTGCCAGCACAGCAGTGTATAGAGGCCAGGGTGAAGAGATGACTGAGTCTCTCTCATTAAGTCTTGATTCAGCACTGACTAGCCACTGTAAACATTCTGCAGTCAAAACGTAGGTGACAGTTTTGTTGATGATACAGCACATGGGAGAGATGAATACAGATTAGCTCTCTGCAGGGCTGTAAAAAGCAGCAACAGGCTGTAGAGCAAAAACCAACAGGCCTGATTTGACCAGCAAACTAATCAGATGGGATTGGGAGACTACATCAGGGTACAGACGTCTGTCATAACAAAACACCAGCTTTCCAATTGTCTGACCCAACATTGCTTTTGACTGAATGTCAAAAGTGGTGAAAAGATACAGGGTGTTTTCAAACATCAGGTGCATCCCTGTAAGAAATCTGTTACCACATGAGGCATCCTGCTTATATTCTGTTTCCCTTGCTTTGTTTTCAGGTTGCACAAGTTAACATCATTGGTAGATTATTCCAGACACTGATTAATGATCATTATTGTAGTGCCATTGAGAAAAGGGCAAGTGTGTGCCCTCTCTAGGTGTAAACAGCCATTACATAAACAAGCTATAATTATTCAAAACTTTCATTACTAGCCATGCATGACAGGAATTCAATTCAGGGAGCTTGAGTGTGTTGCAAAGCATCATACACTTGGTTAATTATTTATTAATTTGCAGTAGTATAGGCTAGAGTCTGAGGAGTCCACCATTTGCTGCCTGTTGTTGTAGAATATTCACTAATGGCTAGAAACTCTTTTGTGTTTGAGTTTTATCCAATTTTGCCCAATTTGGGAGAACATTGCTCTAGTTTATGGTTTTTATTTTTTATAAAGATACTCTGCAATAAAGCTTTAATCCAGAGAATCAAGATTTGCATTCCCAGTGTGATACATATGCTTGCTGCAAAGAGTAACTTGTGGAATTTAAAATAATAAGCAGTGGAGTTTGCCTCAGAATTTTTGCATAGAGCATTCACCAGCCGTGAGCACGCGAGGAGAGAGAATGGTGCAGTTATGATAGGTCTGAGAATCAGGACTCCAGGATTCTCTTCCCAGGTCTGCTGCTAACTTGCCGTATAAATATTAGGCAAGTAATTTAACTTCTCTAGGCCTCAGTTTACCCACAAATAAAATGGGTATAAATGTAAATACTCTTTTCAGCTAGATGAAATACACCTAAAAAAGGGGTGGGGAAGGGAACTGGTCAAAATTTACCTGTTTTTTGCAAAATGTCCATGAAAGCAAAATAATTCTGATCACACAGCAATGGGACTGGTTGAGGCACCGCAGTCATACAGCCAAGTGGATTAAGCACAGATCTAGGAGTATAGAGATCCCAGGATTTATTTCCATCTCCAGAATTAAGTGGCCTTAAAACTTTGCATTTATTTAGCACTTGACAGACTTTATTTAGCACAACAGTATTGTTACCCCATTGTACAGAGTGGGGAAAGAGCAGCTCCAAAAAGTTAACTGATTCACTCAAAGTCACCCAGCAAATCAGTGTCAAAACCAGGTTTAAACCCCATATCTCTTGGCTATAGATTCGTCATTCCCCTTGGGAGCCTAGACACTTGCCTTGATTCCTGCTTCTCTTGGCATTTAATTATATCTTACTTTTTGCCCCAGTAAAATGGGATTTCCAAAGCGAATAGAGGTAAACTGAATTAAGGTCACTTTGGTTCTGACTAAAAATGTCCCATGCATGGATTTAATACAGTTTAACTAATCCATTTAAAAAGTTAATTTGGATTAATTTTCCCAAGTGTCCCTATGTAGGCAATCCCTTAATTAAATGTTAAACCTCCCAGAATGAAATGCATTATTTACATAATCAATTGCCCAATAGGGCTAAAATTTACAAAGATGCTTAGGTAACTTGAACACTCAATTCCCATTCACTTTAGTAGGAAAGGCATCTTTAAATCTCTTATGTAGCTTTGAAAATCTCAGCCGGGAGAAACTAAATTTCAGCCTCTGCACCAGATATTTAATGCCACTGACGGTGCCATAAATGGTAAACCCAGTTCAACTGGCCTGCTGAGTATTCCTCCTGCATCAAGTCTACACTAGGAGCACCTTACTGGAATAGGAATAGTGGTATACCATACTGGACACAGCTGCTTTTACAGGAATAGCTATCCCACCACTGTGCGAATGAAACAAGCTATACCAACAGGCAAAAGTGCAGCATTCCCAGTATGGCTGGGTCTACATTAGAGGCTTCTGCTGGCACTGCTGATTCAGTCTAAAGTCACACATCTTCATAGCTCTGACCAACACAGGTACAGCGGCAGCAGATGTGTGTAGTGTAGACCTGGCCTATATTCAGCGCGAGCAGCTGGGTACACATCCCCTTTCCATGCCAAATTATTCAGGTGTCTAAATGTGGAGTGAGAAGCCTAATTTAGTCTCCAGTTTTTGAAAAGCCCAAGATATTTTGAGTGACACATGTCCCCTGGCTGGAAAGCGTGTGCATGAGTGACTGAAAGCCCCAAGACAAGCAGTGTAATGGAGGGTTAACACATGGAGTAAAGTGTTCTCATATCTTGGAGAGGAACCCTGCTGCCCTGATCTCACAGAGCTGCGTAGGTGGAGTTTGCGAAGTGGTGCTACACCTGCATTATTAACATGCAGATTGCCTTAGCTCCCTTCCATCCCCATTCAAGAGTTCATACATGCACATCCCTAGCTTAGCTGTGCAATAGCCTGTCCTTTGTCCATGCGTTTCTCTCCCAGTGAGGAAAGAACTCCCTCCAGAAAACCCGATTGTTCTTGAGTGCTCAGAAGCCAGGACAAGATTCTTAAATGTGGATTTGTGGAATTTTTATATGGCCGTCGGACGCAAGGCCAATCCCCCATTCACTGAACACAAGTCCATTTGACCACAGCATCGTCATTTTTATTTCTGCTCCTAAAAAACAAACAAACAAAATGTTGCTGATATGACAACATGAGTCAGCTCTCGGGCCTGCCGATAATCCCTTTGTGTTCAATGAGTCATGACTACAGCAGAGTGTAATCGTGGATTTAAACACGCACACAAAAAGCAAGCCAGGCAGGAGAGAAACACTCCTTTTTTTTGATTGAAAAAGCATTAATTAATCCAACAATGGATGTACCGATAGAATAGTAGACGGGAGCTACACGGAAGCAGTGAGTCTCAAAAGACTCAGGGCCTATCTGCACAACAACATTTACCATGGCAGGAGATGGAAATAGAACATTCTTTAGTCTTGCCTGTGTGCGAACAAGAACAAATCACATTATAGCCATGTTATACCGAGTGACATTTCCCCCAGATGAGGAAACAAATGCAGGGCATAGATTTAACACACTTTGGCCCTGTCCCCTACACAGCAAGGTGAGACTAACGTGTGTTTTAATACAGCCCGAGCACTAGCCAGTTACAACATTGTGCCCTGGTGTAGTAAATGGACCCTCTAAATGCCCAGAGCAGACTCCTGTTGCATACATGTCACAGAAGGCTAAGGGAAGAGCTGAGTCACGGGATAAGAGTTCAGATCCTGGGTCCTTCAGTCTGGCAGGAGAATGTGAGGGCAATGGAAGCAGCTAATGGGGAACATCACTCAAAGGAGACTTTGGGGCATTAAAACTTGACAGTCCAAAGGGAGCCTCATGCAAGGATAATCAGTGATGCAGGGCTGTTAGCACAGAGGAGGCCCTAAAAAGAAAAGCCAGAAGAGGGGCAAGCTACAAGTGCCCACGTAAACTCTGATAGTCAAACTCCATCAATACGTGTGTGTGTGTGTGTGTGTGTGTGTGTGTGTAACATGTTGCTCCTCCAATGTTGTTGCTCTTATGCAGCCACTCCACTTGCTCCATTATCAGATACTATTGCTAGAAAAGCAAAAACAAACAAACAAAAATCTGTCATAGGACTTTGTCAGCTCAAATCAAGCTTGTAAAGATTAAGAAAACTCTCTGAGAAAATCATTTCCATACTTTTGCTCCTGTGCATTTGGGTCGTTAGAAAGCACACCAGGTCACTCTGTGTACATTTTGCAAAGAGATTAATAGTTTGGCCCAAAGGCAAGGAGAAGACAAAGATATAAGAGACGGGCTGAGCTCCATCTACAATTAAGTCAAGCAGTGGTGAAAGCTGGGTCAAGATCTGTGCATAATCCTAATGGCTTTCTGCTCAAGGCTTGTATGTCCTCATGAAGCAAAGGAAAGTCACGTTGCCTTAATAACCATGTGCACTATTTTGCTTCTAGTTATATCAGATTGCTACCTGTCACGTGAGAGAGAGGCAGAAGGCAACGTGCTGATTGGTGTCACACTGTGTTACAGTTCAAAGAAACGCAGCAATTACCTGGGAACAATTGCTATGTACAGTAACTGCTGTCTATGGGTGGGAGCATTGGCATGGATTCTGCAATGGGTGTGAAGGCTGCCCGAGCGCAATAATGCTCGGCTAGCTGGGACAAGAATAGTTCAAAGCCTTATTTGGTAGTCTCCTGTTTGGAAGTGTCAGAATAATGTGAGTTTTCTCATCTGAGTTACTTGGCTGCTTAAACCGACTGGAAGCAACAGGCTTAGGATTCATCCCTGATTAGAAAAACAGGAGACACGCAGTGATGAGAAATGGTGAACAAATGAGAGATTGGAGAGATTTTATTTTACCTGCCCTCAGTGGAATATCACAAGGACAGAGAAAACCAGGAGCTAGTGGAGCAAGTTTGATTGCCAGAGTTTAAACCTGCTGATTTATCAAAATATTATCGCCTTCTCCCTCCCTTTGCTTGCTTTGACATGTGCTCTGAGTGACGCGCTGCACTACATAGAATTTCACTCAGTGGTATAAAAACAAGGCAGAAATCTTTACCAACATATGGGGCCAAATTCTTCTCTGTAACACAGGTGTAAATCTGAACGTATGTAGTACTTGTTAATTTCAAAGTGCTTTGCAATCAATAGACTTTAATCCTCAAACTCCACAGTAAGAGAGGCATCATTACAGATAGAAAAACTGAAGCACAAAGAAGTGAAGTGTCTTGTCCAAGATCCCAACTAAAATTAGTGGCAGTACCATAGTGACTTGGGGAGAGTATGGAATTCTAAATTCATACCATATTCCATGGAGCTTAATTAAAACTCAATACAGCCCCCTGCACAGAATGAGCTTCACATCCCTGAACTAAATCCTTGGAAAAAGTGGGTTAGGATAATCATGGAAGTGACAACACATGTAAATGCTATTTGCAGCAAGCAAGAAAATAACTATTATTTGAATTTAGGTCAACACTTGTATTTCTCTCTGTTGGGTGAATGGAACCTTATTGCATAAACAGGATTTACATCACAATGCCCTGCTTTGAAGCACCGATCAAATAAAAGGTGACTATTTCTAATGCACTAAGCTGGAAACTTCACTCACAATGACCGGAAACAAGAAATTAAAGCACCAATTTCAAAAAGTGCTGCCTCTGAACCTGACTCCAAGTGGCTGCCCATCCAGCAGTGATAATATTAAGGGACTGTGAAAGAATTCGTACAAAGGAGAGCTAATCTTTGTGAGTCAACCCCACAATAGTAATAGGAGATCCATTATTACAGATGCTTTAACCTTTAAGGCCTTACCTACACACAGGAGTTGCACTGGTTTAACTGAAACTGGTTTTAAAACAGATTTAGTTAAAATGGTGCAAACCACTGTGTGGACACACTTATACTAACTTAAAACTGGTTATATTGGTAAAGCTTTTGCCTGTAAATTTAGGCCCAGTCTACATACAAAGGGGATTTAAAACTGTTTAACAAGCAGCTTGCTAGGGGAATCCTGCGCTGACATAAAGCCAGCACAGCCAGATTTACACCACCCACTTCTCCCTCAGGGGTGGGAGAAGGCTTCAATAGAACTCTACCAGATTACACTGGGTAAGGATCTGGCCCTGAATACAGAAGGAACACAACCCTCAAGCTTAGCTAGCTAACCATGGAACCTAGCTAACATGATACACGGAATGTGTCAAAGCACAAAGACAATGGAGTAACAAAGTTTTTGTCCAGCTCTTTGCTTGTGGCTGACATCCAATTAATAAGCCAGGTGAAGAGTATCAATGAGAGGGAAGGAAAGAATTCCTAAGACAATAGGAGCTACGTATTGCACTTTTTACAGCTACACTTCATGAAAACGAAGCTGGGGAACTGATTCTACTGAGGACAGTTCAAGTAGCTGGGGTTCTCACATGGGAAATCCTTTAGAAATTAATGCTAATTATAGATTTGGGATGCCTGGTTTCAGGCAAGGTTTATCTCCTAGGAGCTTAACTATGGACAGTCTATAGTTCTGATGCAGTTCTCCTAAAGACATGGGGGGACCTGGTGGTTGATTAACTGCATCTGTCTGAATTATAACAGCAAAGCAGACAGGCTGGGAGTGGCTGCTCTGAAATCAGAGTCACCGTCCATGCAGGCACGCTCTGGCACACAGCTTGCTTTGTAAGCCTTTTGGCTCTTCCTGCAGCAATTGGTTGGACAGAAATGAATTCATGTGAACTGTATTTGTGAAGGTTCCCCTCCCTTCTCAGGCTCTCTCTCTCTTTAATTTCATACCTCTCTGAGTTGCTTCCAGTCCACAACTATTGCATGCAAGACAGCCAACAGCACAAAACTTTCCTCCCATTTCAAGGTCCTTCAGGGTCACATCAATTCAATTAATTTTCATAGAAATAAACATCCACAGCGGCTGGAGTAAAGCTCTACAGCAATGTTGAAAGTGGGATTTAGGATTATTCCACAGGGGATATGTGAATTGGCAGAGGAAGAGGTACAACTTCTGGGTAAAAGTAATGACAGCAGAGCACTGAGTGGATCGGTATATAACCTAGAACCTTTTCCATTTCCACTCCAGTGGCCCGATTTTCAGGCATGCTCAGCTCCCATTTAGGCATCAAAGTGGCCAGACTTTCAGAGGGACACAACATCTTGGGTACTGAGCTCTGTGGGAAATCTGACCACAAGTGTCACAATAGGGGATCCTTTAAAGGGGTTTCTTTAAACACAGAGTCATTTGCAGAATTGACTGCTGCAAATCTAAACCTGCTCTGTGGATAGAGAGAGAAGCACAGCCTCCATTAGGAGAAAGCTTGATGGAAGAGGGTTGCTGGGGGAGTTCTTCGTGACTGTGGGTCTTTTTCCAATCCCTTGTCCATGCATCCATCTGGGTCACATTCACTGACTCACTGGACTCCTTCTGAGAACAGTGGCTACTGACTAACATTCTCAACAAACAAAACTGTCTTGTGACAATTTAATTGTGCAAAACAAAGTCTCCTTAACAAGCAACTCATGGCCAGCTTTCGATTCTAATTACTTTTCTAAATTCAGCAATAAGAATCTCTTTTTCTGCAGCTGCTTACTGCAGTTTTACCAACCACACACCTTAAAGCCATTCTAAGATTTCTGTACAGCAAAGCAGGAATTGCTCCAGTTGTCACCATACCAAGTTCACACAGGGTACAGCACAGGACTGCCGAGTTTCACAAAATATCTGTAGTGCCAAGGTGTGAACAGTGGTTTGGCTGTCAGTCACAGTACATGGCTGGGTATCATTTCACTTTGAGGCTTGCTGCAACACATCCAGATATACATGATGTTGTTCCAGGAGCATGAGATATGTACACCACTGCGCATACATATGGCTTTAAATGAAGCACATTATTTCAGATATTCAGGCTTTACATGGCCCTTGAGAGGCTGCAGCAGTTTAGCGGCTGATTGAAATATAGCTGGTCAAAACAATCCACTGAAAACAAAATGTTGGTAGAAAACAGAAATAAAATATTCACTCAATCTCCCTCCCCTTTCATTTTTCAGCCAGACGTAGACTGAAAACCCTTGTCTTTTAATCTTTCTAATAGGCATGTGTCTGGCATCTAATGCACATATTCCAGGTTTCTGAGACTGAAGAATACTCCCAGTTTCTCAGGGGAAAGCAGTTTACCTGTCCATTGGCTAATGAAGCACAGGAGTAGGAGCCAGGAGATTTGGGTTCTATTCTAGACTCCAGTACAGACTTGCTCTGTGACCATGGTCAAGTCATAACTTCACTTTGCCTTAGTTTGCCCAGTAGAAAAAATAATATAATTATATTACTTACCTACCTCACACAAAGGTGCTGTGAGAGTTAGGGTTTCTCTACACAGGGACATCCATGAAAATTAATCCAAATTAACTAAAGGTTTGAATTTGAAGTAGATTAGTTAAAATGCATTAAACTGCTTTGTGAACACCCTCATTTAGAATTAAGGCAGCCTTAATTTGTTTTAGTTTAATTAATTTCCAAAGTGAATAAACTAAACTGAATTAAGGGCATTTTAATTCTGAATGAGGATGTTCATGTAGCAGTTTAACTAATCCACTTCAAATTCAGATTAATTTTCCTGCAGGTCACTGCGTAGATAAGCCTTTATTCATTTATGCACTTTGAGATTCTCAGATGGAAGGATCCATAGCAATGTCAAGTATTAACATTATACTGGTCCATAGGTGCACCAATAACTGTTAACAGAGAGCAGGATCAACTCCACAGCTCTTTGAGCATATGTCTATACTGCAGTCACAAGATATAAATGCAACTTGCTTGGACATAGCCGAGCTAGCATTAATCTAACAAGCAGTAAAGCAGTAGCAGCATGTGCTTCAGAACAGAAGTCTGCCAAAATCCCTGGGTAATTATTTGCAGGGCTACTCCATGCTGAAGTGCAGGCTCCTGAGGCTTCGCTGCTCCAGTACCCAAACTAGTTAGATTAAACCTAGCACAGGTGTCTACTCAAGTTGCATTTCCATCGTGCGGCTGCAGTACAGACATTCCCAAAAAACAATATATCATGTTTACCCTAATAATGATGGCTCTGCATTGGACAAAATAACCAAAGCCTGAGTTTATCACATCTAAGATTTGATATCAGTTGAATCACACATGGCTGTTTGGGTGACGTGAACATTTGCAGCGTGTTGCTCAACAGCACACAGAGTTAAGCCTTGTGCCCTCTGAAAGAAAACTGGATCCAAAATGTATTTGTTTAAACAAGTTAACTGAAATGTCAGAGGCTACTTCACCTCCTGCATATTATGACATACTTTCCCCTCCTCTGTCAGCAGGCAGTTGCAAACAATTACACATCAGAAGACAGAGTTTACCAATGCTGAGTCACAATGGGAATATTTGTACTGCAAAACACGTGACTGAAGAGAAGACTGACGTCCATATTTTTTCCTCTGTCCTCCCACCCCATCTCTCTCCCAATAGTAAGAGGTAAAGAAGAATAGGCCTTGCACAATTCTGGCTTGAAAAGCATTCAGGAAGGTATACAGACATCCCTACATACAGTCTGATCCCTTCTGTTTGTTCCCAGAACTCAAACATGACTACTGATAGGAAATCAGACGTCTGGATAAACCCTATTCTAGTTCACTGGCTTCTTGTTATGTCAGTGCCGGATATGAGTGTGACGTTGCACTCCATATGTTTTATGGAAATATGCTTATGAGTGTAAATATGATGTAACTGGAATATGCTTTATGCAAAATGTCTGTTGTAAGGTATCATTACAAAACTTATAATCCTAGAATATCAGGGTTGGAAGGGCCCTCAGGAGGTCACCTAGTCCAACCCCCTGCTCAAAGCAGGACCAATTCCCAACTAAATCATCCCAGCCAGGGTTTTGTCAAGCCTGACCTTAAAAACCTCTAAGGTAGGAGATTCCACCATCTCCCTTAGTAACCCATTCCAGTGCGTCACCACCCTCCTAGTGAAAACGTTTTCCCTAATATCCAACCTAAACCTCCACCACTGCAACTTGAGACCATTACTCCTTGTTCTGCCATCTGGTACCACTGAGAACAGTCTAGATCCATCCTCTTTGGAACCCCCTTCCAGGCAGGTGAAAGCAGCTATCAAATCCCACCTCATTCTTCTCTTCCGCAGACTAAATAATCCCAGTTTCCTCAGCCTCTACTCATAAGTCACGTGCTCCAGCTCCCTAATCATATTTGTTGCCCTCTGCTGGACTCTTTCCAATTTTTCCACATTCTTCTTGTAGCGTGGGGCCCAAAACTGGACACAGTACTCCAGATGAGGCCTCACCGATACCAAATAGAGGGGAATGATCACATCCCTAGATCTGCTGGCAATGCTCCTACTTATACAGCCCAAAATGCCATTAGCCTTCTTGGCAACAAGGACACACTGTTGACTCATATCCAGCTTCTCATCCACTGTAACCCCTAGGTCCTTTTCTGCAGAACTGCTGCTTAGCCACTCGTTTCCTAGTCTGTAGCAGGATGGAAGAATCCCATGCACTAAGTGCAGGACTTTGCACTTGTCCTTGTTGAACCTCATCAGATTTTTTTTGGCCTAATACTCTAATTAATCTACTGAGTGTGTTCATCCTATTTCTATGTATGTATCATTCTTGTATCTGAAGCTAGACATATGAAGTATAACTCTGAAATCCTACTATAATTAGGCAAAGTGTGGGCCATTAATGAATGTTTGGAAGCTTGATGGCTCCCATTGACGAGGAAAATTGGTTTGAAATGGCTCTGTTTACTTGCAAGCCACCCTGGGTATGTGCAGGCCAGCCCTGGAAGAATGAAGAATGAGGTTTCATAGGACATGTGACCATGTCACATGATGCTGAAATCCAACTTAAATCTGTTACTTTTCCATTTAGAAGGAGGGGTAGGGACCCAGAGAGACGAAAGATTCCCACCTTGGGCCAGAGCTATAGAAGGAGATGGAACAGAACAAAGGGGGCTGCCAATCATGATAAATCTCCTAGTTACCACCTGAGATGGAACTAAGAAGGACTGTACCCAGGGAAAGGAGTCTAGTCTGTGAAAAAAGCTTATTGGAACATCTCTGAGGGTGAGCTTTACATGTAGTAGGCTTAGACGTGCATGTTCTGTTTTAGTTTGCTTGGTAACGTACTTTGTTCTGTCTGTTATTACTTGAAACCACTTAAATCCTGCTTTTTATACTTAACAAAATCACTTTTGTTTATTATTGAACCCAGAGAAAGTGATTAATACCTGGGGGAGCAAACAGCTGTGCATCTCTCTCTATCAGTGTTATACAGGGCGGACAATTTATACGTTTACCTTGCATAAGAGTTGCCTAAACTGGTGCGTCCCCTTTCCTCTTGGGACCAAATTCTGTAAAATGCCTATTGAAGCCAATGGGAATTTTGCCCAATTAAAGATTGCAGCATTTTACCCAAAGTCCTTGGCATATTGCGCAAGTGGAACTGTCAGTGCACACACTGCATGTATAAGCTGCCAATATTGTTGGAGTCCATTAGGAAAGAAAAATATATGCAAGGCCAGTATGCTGCTCTGACATGGCTTCAAGGCATTATGGAAACAGCTGTAGAGCTATGGAAACAGCCAATGTACTTCATGTACATTGAGAACGAATGTGTGCTGGAAATGGGTCCTCTGGAAAAGTCGTCTGATCAAAAAATGCCTCTCTCCTCAACCCACTAACCATTTGCTTTGTATTGTGATAGCCTTGTCCTCTCTCTCTCTCTCTCTCACACACACACACACTCTCTCTCACTCTCTCTCTCTGAAGAATTCCTCACAGGAAATGCTTCTCTCTGCACAAGCAAGTGCAAAAATGTGGCATGTGAAATGTGGAAACTATTTCACTCTTTTAACCAAAATATGACCATGAGTATGTCCAAGGATTGAAGCCTCTGCCATGTCCATTTCTCCCACCTGTCCACCCACACTCTCTCTGGGCTTTAAACTGTGTTAAAACTGGGGTTTTGGTGCTGGATCTAAATCCTGTGGACATCAACAGGCTTTGAGTTGTACTCCCATACTGAGGCCTCTGAACCAGTTTACTTTTAACTTCTTGTTTTCTCCATTCCTTTTACCTCATCTACTAATATAGAAGCAGCCAGCTTTCTTCAGACTTCAATTTTCAGGTCATCTTTATATGCCTGGCAAAATCAACCAAGCCTTCAACCCTTTTGAGCTAAAATTTGCACCATTTGACAAGTGGTGAAACATGCTCAAAAGGAAACTATTTTGCTTTGATTTGGGGTGCATTTGTACATGTACATAATATTGTATTAAAACTTATATATGAGTTTCCTGCTTCCCTACCCTCTCCCACACAGGAACAGCAGCCTGCTGCGAATGTATCGAGTTACCGGCCAGATCCCCAGATGGTGTAAATCAGAATAACTCCATGGACATCTGGAATGAGTGATCCTGTATGAAAACAAAATGAATCCTCCCAACATTCCTCTACTTTCATAGCAACACGTTATTTTTTAATGTCTCGAAACATTTGAAGAAATGTTTCATTTTTAGTTTTCAAGGGGACATGCAGATGAGTCAAGATATCAAGTGAAAGGCTTTCCCCAGCATATCTGAACAAGGGGACTGACCAAAGCAGGATGCCTGATGTAGAGGGAGGCTGAGGTGGCCTGCAAACGTCTGGATAAGAATCTGACATTCTGGATGCTTATGCACACCCAGCACTAGATACTTGAAGGTTTGGCAACACAAATTTATCTCTGGCAGTAATAATGGATATCATGGCAGGTGATCCAATAAAACTTGCAGTAAGCTTGTGCCTACACTTCAAAAGTCATTTAATGCATAATGATCTTTCAATGTGACTGGAAGGAGTTTGGAAATAATTGATTCGGGTGTACGGAACCAACAGGAAATAATTTAGCTTTGTAATTGATATTTGGTGTCAAAATTAATTAAGCATAAATTATACAACTGAAGATGCACTTGTGTTTTCTATTAGTTTGACAAAGGGGTTTCCTCCTACTGCTACTGAAGAAAAGCGTGCTGTATTCCAGCAGGCATTTGTTTTATGGAAAGAAGTAAATTAAAACAACATAATTCCATGCAAAACCAAACGTAGGCTTAAGCAGAAGATAATTTTCAACAGTTGGATAGACTTTAACCATCAATATGTTTTGGCAGGGTTCCAGCAGGAAACCAAGAGTAAACAGTCCTTTAAAGAAAACTCATTTTGAAGGGGGGGGAAAAAGGCTAAATTTATTTCTAATTAACAGAGAAAACTGGACAGTCAAAGTGCCTCAGATACGGGATCTGGGCTGAGTACAGATCCTTTGCTGGACACTACACGGTATTTGCTCAAACAGGAGAAAGAGGAGAACTATTTTGGACCTGTACAAAGATGTCATAGCCAGGGTTTTATGTGCAGCTGGGGCATCTCCCATGCACAGGTCTGAATCCTGACTTTCCTTGATGCTCAGAAGGAACTGTAACATGGAGCTTGAATAAGTACAAGCATCCCCATAATAACAGGCTGTGCAAATCATGTTACAGGAGAATGTGTATAAAGAAATGGTTTAAAATTCAGGACACAGTTGGAACTTACTGACGGGTCATGTCCTATCAGTCCAGAATGTTCATTAAATGCACACAAAATTCTATTTCAGATTCTAAAAGTGCCTGTCTAATAAAGATATTGCCTACCCTGAGCTCCAGTTCCTAAACTTCCCTGTCTAATATCTCATCTCCTTTAAAGGAGAGCTGTGCAGCTTAATTAGTTAATGTTTGTAAGGTGCTTTGAAGATGAAAAGCACTAAGTGTTCAACATTAAGTATTGTTATAAATAAAATACCACAAGCTGTAGCAACGCACTTCAAGGTGAGTGATTATTATGGTTAAAGTCACTTTATCTTTGTGCCTTAGAACTACCACTGCCACAGGCATATTCTAGTTATCCAAAAACGAAAGGCCTGTCTTGTCTTGTGGCTTAATTATAAAATAACTTCTAGTCAATCTCACACTGCGAAATGGGGCAGTAAGATAGTGACATCACAGACCAAATAGCATATCTAAGGTCAAAGTGGACATCACGATGGCTCTAAATGCAATGATTCTTTAAGTGAGGAGATCCAGAACTGGCCAAAATCAGGAAAGAGCAGAAACAGAATTGCGGCAGGGCCCTACAAAAAAGTGAAAGGCGGGTGGGGGGAGGAGACAGACAAAGAAAGAAGCAGCAGCAGCAGATGTGCAGCAGCAGCTAGAGGTGAGGTGTGAGGGACCACAAAACATGGCTAAACAAGGTTTATAAAGATGGTGGAGAGCTTTGGGAAAGTGTTGGAAGGTAAAAACTGAAGCCTAGAATCTGACTCATCATTCAGCAGGAAGCCTGCATGGGAGTACAGCACCAGGCTGATGAGTTCTCAGAGGCCTGGATTGCTAAGCAGGTGGGATGCTGCATTTAGAATTGGTTGGAGTCTTTTCAAGGTTGGTAGTTTCTTGCAGACTTGAGGATCTGAGGTATCCCCTCCTGGATAGAGGAAGCAAGTTCTCCAGAGTGCTTCTCCAACCTCACCACAGAACTTCCCTCTTAGCCCAATTTAGTCTCAGCCAGTTGCTCTTCATCCAAGTGTTGATGCCCACAAACATTTGGTTAGCTGGCAGACAGCACTGTTTAACCTTGACAGAAAAGCACGCAGAGCTGGGTCTAGTCTATACACTATTGGCAACAGCATCCAGGTCATCTTAAAATTTGATATTGGAAGAAAAGCCAAGGGAAATCTGTTTTGCTGCATGAGGTCAGGTTAATGCAGCCTTCTGACGCTGAAAGTTTACATACCTTGGTTTGGTAGAGGATCCCATTATTTATTTTTTCCAAATACTTTTATTAACTAGAAGCCAAGTCACAAAGTCCTTATACAATGTCTGTTCTCTGGCAAAGACATATGGACTTCGGTGGAAGCTTTGCTTGAGTAAGAACTACAGGATTTGGTTCGGGAGCTGCTTCTTTCCCATACAGAGATTTTACTATCCATCTGGCAAAGACAAAAAAAAGAGGGGGGGGTGGTGAGATTTTGTTTCTGCACAACCAGTCCCAGCACATGGATCTGATTGGTCTGTGTTACATTCCCCAGGCCTGGGAGCATTTGGTTCATGTTTTTGCCATTGACCAAGGTACCTTATTCAACACAGCAAAGCTCAAATGCAGGAGCAAGATCCAAAATGAGTGTCAAAGAAAAAAATCTAGGAAGCTGAATGTGAGGCAGTATCCATTTCTTTAATGTAAATCATATGTGACGTGGGTGTACTTGGTGTACAGCGATTGTAAAGATACTCTAGAGACTGATTTATAGAGAAAGCTTGGGTCTCTGTACAGTTCAGTGCTCTGTGCTGACAACTTGCATCTTTCTTTGCACTCACTAGTTCCATTAAAGGGAACACTTAGAGAGAAGCAACATGTGGCACTGAGCACAACAGACCACGTAAACTGAGGTCATGAGTCCTGCACAGGCTGGCTTCCAGAGGACAAAAACCCTTCGTAACCATTAGAGCTGACCAGAAATTCTCTTGACAAAAACAAGTTTTCCATGGAGAATACTGATTCGTTGAAACCAAAATGTTTTGTGGAAACGTTTGAATTTTGATGAACTTTAGCTGAAACACAGGGAGGTTTCTATCAAAAACCTGTCTGGTTTCCTGCTAGCTTGCTCGTAGGCTGCTTGGGAGCCTGGCCTTCTAGGATCCACGGCTCCAGGCAGCCCCACCATGCAGACTGCACCAGGGTTGAGGATCTCAGGACTTCCAGGAGCCAAGAAGCCTCAGCTCTAGGAGGGGCTGTTAGAGGCAAGCATCCCAGCTCCACAGGCTTTCAGGGCCTTTTGGCACTTGCAGGCTCCCCACGCTGCAGCAAGGGACTCGTGGGAGCAACCTGGGGAACCCCTGGGAGCCGGATTGCCAACCGCTCCATTTCATTTAGAGATAATGTATCTGAAGTTCCTTTGTGTGGGAAATTTCTAGTTTTTGTTGTGAATTGGAACGAAAACTTTTTCAAAATGTCAGAATTAACTTGGAATTTCTGTTCCGTGGGTTTGACCAGCTCTAGTAACCATGCAGCATGCTGCAGCCAGCACATATCATGTGGCTAGCAGATTGGGTAATAAGTCAAGAGAGAATTCAAGGGATACAGTGGCACTATATATGGAGAGGAAAGTAGCATAAAAATAAACACCAAACTGATCCAAAGTCTCTAGGTACTGGGTGGCAGTGTTCATTGTTATATTATGACTGACTCACATTCCTACCTGCAGCCCTACTCGTGAATTGGTCAAAGCCCCTTGGCTTTTGCTGGGAACACAGAGAACATATTTCAGAGTGTCCTTTTGTCCAGTTATATTCCCCATATGGTTGCTGCTTCTTTAGGTTTGCAGCAAAGAGAAGCTATTTGTTTCCTCTCTTGTCTCAAAGAGCTCACAATATTACAGAGGGAAAACAAAAGAAACGCAGCATAGACGGAATGATGATGACATAAACGCCAATGGAAATAATCCCTCTTTGTTTATGTAGCCCAAACACAGCTTACAGAAGAGAAAGATTTAGGGTGCAATTTCTGTCTGTTATTGATACTCCCTAAAGCCAGACAAAATCCTGGCAACCCAGGCCTTTTGGTTGTCAGATGTTTAAGCATGGTAAACTAAAAATAGTCAGAATCCTAAATATATCCCATTTACTATCTGCACATAGTAAAGCAGTAATCAAAGAACTGCTAGACGGGTTTATTTCAGCAATGGATTCTTTTGCCGGGGAAATGTTTAAGTTTCCTTTGGATCAAACTATGCAGGTCTCTCTGAGCCTTAAATGGTAGCTGCGCATACTTCTTAGGGTAGGTCCACACAGCAGATGCTGCGCACAAGCTTGCTTATCTGAGCTAGCTTGAACCTAGCTAGCACAGGTAACAACAGTGATGCCAGAGCAGAACAGGCAGTGTGCATCTAGCATGGACCCCAGATACATGTTCAGCACGCTAGCCTGCTCTGAAAGCCACTCTGCAATCTTCACTGCTGGTAGCTGGATTAAAGCTAGGACAGGTAGAGTAGCCTATGGACAGGGTTTGCTGTGTAGACATACCCTCAGAATCAGTCTCATAAAACTATTACCAAAAGCTTGGTTAATGTTCCTGCCTTGGGTGTAGAACCCAGCTACCCAATTGCTTGAAGGAGTTAGCCATAAGAAACACATTAGCCTAGTTTTCCAAAGACTGCATTCCCTTCCCATCTTCTTCTACGAGCAACTGAATATGTTGTCATTAATCTATTGAGCCCTCTGGAGGTTTGGGTCCTGGCTACCTGAAAGATTAGTTCTCCCTCTCTCTTGTTGTGTTGTGACAGTTGAGAATAGTCAGGGGCACTCTTGTTAACAGACCTTAGGTTTGAAAATCTGGCAGGGGCTCTCAAACTCTTGAATTTGCTTCCCTATTTTACTAATCCAATGGCGCTCCACAAAAATCTTTCCATTGCATTGGAGAGATGTTGGAAGAGTTTCACTTTCCCACTGACATTGCAAGTTAATGAGCCCTCCCAAGTGTGTTCAAAAGATCCTCAGATGATACTAAAACAGAAGATAACATGAAGAACAAGAGAATAATAAACGGGGGACTGTGGTTAGCCATAGAGGCGGGAAATTAAATGAGAGTTATCTAAGGTAAAAAAAGCTAATGCAATATATCTTGGAAAAATAACTGAAAAACAGTTATTTATTAGGAGAAAACCTGGAAAGAAGTAATGCTGAAGAAGACCTCAGAGTGTTAATGGGCAGAAATGAGATGAATATTCAATAACAGCAGGGAAAAAAAACAACAGCCAGTGTAATTTTGAACAGAGGTATCAAAGAGCAGAGAGGAAGTAATGTTTTTTTACATGACTGATGAGACTAGGGTGACTAGATGTCCCGATTTTATAGGGACAGTCCCGATTTTTGTTTTTTTTCTTATATAGACTCCTACTACCCCCCACTCCCTGTTCCGATTTTTCACACTTGCTGTCTGGTCACCCTAGATGAGACTGCATATGCACTTAGCAGGTAATGTGATCAAGGGGATAATTTTCAAACGCACCTAAATTCTACTGCAAGTCAGTGAGACTTTGCTGGTGGAACATCCAGCCTGATATGTTGGAAAAGCAGTTAGAGGAGTTCAACTGTGAAGAAATGGAGAAATCAGGAACAGAAAGGTAGATGTCAGATCTGGCTGCCTAGAAATGGGAGGTGAAGCAATGAGGTTGCCTAGGAGTAACATGTAAAGTGAAAACAGGATCAGGCTGAGAAAGGAGCCATAAGGAAGGCCAGCAGAGATGGAAAAGGAGGCAGAAAAAGAGCCCAAGATTTTAACCAAACTCTCAGCAAATTCTCTTTTGCTGACTAATCTGAGAAATTCCATTTTCTTGATCCTTGCTATGATTAATGCAATAATCCACTGGCTGCACCTACCAAAGCCTGCAGCATAACTGCTCTTTGTAATGACCTTTGGTCTGCCAAATGCTAAGAGATGGGTTTATTTATAAAAAATAAAAATCAATTCAGAACTCCCATGAAAAGTAAAAGAACAGAACAACCCTAAAACTTGAGATGAGGGACATAAGACTGCAGAAAACACAAGCACCTAAAAACAAGAAAGAAAGAAAGAGCAAGCCCTGGCTATTTTCAGTTACAACAAATGAAATGTTGAGCCTCTACAGCAAAGTTTGCTCATCCTGCTGTCCCCTCTGAAGACCAGTTAGTAAAGAGATAGGATTTGTTTATAAATGAAGAAAGGAAGTTTTCTCTGTGGTTCACCAGTGATGTGCTCTCTCTTACTACTAGGGTTTTTTTGCTACAGTACATCAGCAAATTCTGCATCCTTAATGTCAGAGGAACATCAGCGCTGACACAGCAAACCTTTCAGCTGTTTGATATTTAAGAGGCACGGTCTTTGCTAAATACATTTCTTGACGATCAAAAATTATGCGTAGGGTAGCCATCGGCAGAACACGGTTTCATGCTAGTTCCCTAATACCACTCCCAGGCAAGTCAAGGGGAGTTTGTCTGAGGAAGGGCTTTGGGATTAACCCAGCATGCTGTGGGTTTTATTTTGCTTTTACACCAAGGCATTTTTGTTACTTTATTGTTAAATGCTGGCTAAGGAGCATTTCTAGCAGCTGGGTGTTAAGCAGCTTGGGATGTTGGAATGTTCCTTGGGCTTGTGAAAGCCAGAGGTTAGCTGTATATTGAAACTGAGGAGCCAAGGTACAGAATCCCAGCCAAGGTACAGAATCCCTGAGTAGCACAGGACAAACAGAACAGATGATAGGCCTGATAGTCCCCTTGCTCCAGTCTCACACTAGTGTAATGCCATTGATTTGAGTGGAGTTGCTTCTGATTTATACCAGGATGAGACACCCCAAATCATCTTCTGTTAATTCCTTTAGTTTCTACAATTGGAAGTGAGTCAGTTTTCCTCAGACATGAGTCATCTGTATGAAAGTTGCATCCCTTTGTCTATAAAACCCCATAGGGAAAAATAAAAGGAGCTTAACTGGCAGTCTCCTCCTCCCCATTCTGCTTGGAGAACAGCTCCATCTACCCTGACCTTCAATTCACAGAAGCACAGGGCTGCTGCAGGATCTCTAATGGGGTAAAAGGCATGTTCCAGAGCAGCTGCTCCCTCCTTCTGTATTCGTGGCTCCAGCTGTGCCCAACCTGGTTCCCCTCCATTGTCAGGGAAATGATCACACCACTTAACAGGTGGTTTCTGCTTTTTATTTGGACACAGCAAAGACTGCTTGAACCACTCCCCTGGCCCAAGAGGTGGCAGTTTCTCTCTGCTGCTTTTCTAAGAGGAGTTGTGGAGAATGCAGCTATGAAACTGTGATCCCTTGGTTTTCGATGCACTCTCCCATGTGCAGCCCTTCGGTTCTCAAAATTGCTGCTGCCTGTTACAGAGGAAGCACACACACTGTACTCTCACCGGAGAACTTTTGTTTGTGCAGTTTTCCTTACCGCCACCAAAGCAAAACACTTCAAAAAACAAGCAATGAGAAAGCCCTGGTTTTCCCTGTATATATAGAAGAATCTGATACAAATGAAAGGTTAGGGGGATGTTCAGTGATGTTGTGGCCAACAACATGCAAACAAACTAATAATTAGTTTTGAATTTTTGCATCTTGTGGCAGCATTGTTTTTTCATGTGGGGAAAAGGAAGCATTGCTAAGTAAAAGCCCATGACATAGAGATCTCTGACCAAAGCTGTGGCACAACTGCACAATTAGCCTGTACAAATCCTGCATCAGTTACCCAAATGAACAGCATGTACAAGAATTTAAACTTGATTGTTGCTCTGATGAATCACTGCACAATTCAAGTATCCTTTCCACAAAGATTACCTTCTACTAGTTTTCCATTTCCCTGTTAGCTTTTTGCTGATGCAACTTTAGTCTCCAAAGTAGTGACCTAACTATAGTTGATTTTATTTATAGTGCTATTATTCTTTCCCCCTTCTGCGAAATTAAGACACCTACCCATTTCAGAGCACGGGAAGAGCAATGAGAGAAGTGTGAGCAATAGGACCTGCTGAGGATTAGAATCTGACACTGTCTACTACAAATATTTACCAGAGCGGCTTAATTTTAGCTTTAGTTGGGTCTTGAAGGGATGCACATTGGGACTCAGAGCCTGAGGTTAGAACCCCATTTCAGGCTGGGAAACAAGAGAAGCAATTCAGCATGACCTTCTCATTTTCAAGTCAGTTCCCCTTCACTATTGCTGGATTAGGTTACTTGTGACTAACCTATTTGGTATGGCATCTCAATATCACACTGTTCGTACTGTTTAAAGATCAGGGTGGAAATGCAGCAGGTTTCATCCTATTTTCACGTCATAAAAATGCTTTACCTATAGAGAAAGGCAGTGAAATGCCTGGCTCTGCTTTTGATGCTGCCTCTCCCAGACTAGCAAAGCCACAGCTGGGTCATTTTACTCACAGAGAATAAATTACTCAGCTGCTAAAAAGGAGGGGAAAAACTATCCTGAAGCTTCTGCCAGGGTCTGATCTTAGAAGTTAATTGTAAGTCATAGTCCCAGTACACTAATACTTTTAGAGTCCATTCAGCAGAAATCATGTCTGAGACCAACAGTTCTACTTTAAAAAAAAAAACAAGAAACTTCTAAACATGAGGATGTATCCACGTCCTTGTCTAAGTGCCCGTTAGGTAAACACGCAGGAGCACTAAAAAGAATCCAGGTTAGGATATTATATAGCTGTGAGCAGTCTGTGACTTCATCACCATGGAAGGCCAGATGCCACTGCCATGGAAACCCATTCAAAATCACGTGGGTCATTGTGGATTCAGGGTGAATGGCAGATAAGGGATTTTCAAGTGCACAGCATTTCACGTAGGGTCCCTACAATTCAATATGCTTTGATTAAGGCTAAGAATTCAGTGTCAAACTCACCTGAGCCAGCAACACACACACAGATGGTCTTCTACACAGGAAAGACTAACATCGGTACAAGAAATTTCACAGGTTCTCCTTGCAAAATTTCCTTTGGGTCTTCGGAATTAACTGGGGGTTCAGGCCCCACACCCAGCCTACAGATACCCTGAAAGCTGCACAAATCTGGTAGGCTGGATCTGACTTAGGGCTGCATTAAAAACTTAGCCAGCCAGCATTTATGCAGCATATAATCAACATAGATCTTACCGTAAAAGCAGCAAAGAGTCCTGTGGCACCTTATAGACTAA